>NW_020955860.1:592559-601691 GCF_003031625.1 Empidonax traillii
CACTTTTAATCAAGTTATGTAGATGTTAATATCCTGGAAAAATAGGGAAAAATATCTGCATCTTTAAAGAAGGTAGAAAAAAAAAGGCAGAGGGGGGAGAAAATGCCAATTTTGTACACAACAGAGTATGTTAATATTCCCCTTAGGTTACTTCAACCATTTAGTAGCACGAATGTAGACAAAATGTAGACAACATAATATGGGAATTTGCAAGCAATATTTTTGCTGATTGTTTTTCCACCAAATTTAAATGGTATTTAGCAAAGCTAGTAAGTTTTCATAGAACACTTTCTGTATGTTTTTTTTTTTTGTGTTGCTGGCACATTTGCTTTTTTTTCCTCCCTTAATCTTCAAGGGGTTTTTTTGGGTGGTTTTGGCAGCTACGTAAACATAGCTAAATCAAAATATTTTTAAATGAGGAAAAAGAACAGTGCTTTGCACTAAACTATGAGCTACATGAAATAGATTCATGGAAATGTCTTTATCATGTACAGTATTTTTTGCAAACCCACCTGTGCTTCCAACTTTTCAGAAATGTCTAAGAACACATATCAAAAGAAAACTTGGTATTCGTTGAATTGATCAGTGAATGTTTCTATGTGTTATTGTATGTCACAAACTGTCAAATTATTTTCAATAAGCAGACTCACAATAGATTTCAGTTATAATCAAAGATGATAGACCTTAAGTAATGGTGTGGTCTCCAGAAGACCACCAGGCCCTCACTGAATTCTGAGTCTACAGAAGGATCTGTACCATGTGTCATCTGTGAAGCATGAGGGGAGAATGCCTGTCTTAGTTACAGATGTAATACATTCTGAACTACAGCATTAGTAGTTCATACATAGCTATGTGAAATATGGTAGATTTTCATACTGTTGGTTTACATACATAATGTAAAAACCATGCCAGTTGGTATGTTACTGTGAGGACATAATTCACTGCCCTGTTTTCAAATGGACTTAACTTGCGTCGTTCCTTACCACTTGCTAACCAGAGTTAGTCTCAAATTTGAAGAAATTGCACTTAAAAAAACAGAGAAGACTTACCTCTTGCTGGAGGAACACATTTGTCTCTGTCTCTAGTGCTTCAGGAAACCATACCTTGATTCTGTTCTTTCATCGGGGAAGTGGGAAAAATGAAGTCCAGAACACCAGTTGTATTTGTGATAGGTTAAAAATGATGTGGACCTAGGTAATCCACGTTACTGTTTTAAAGGCCGCCAAAGTGTTGCATCTGAACCTGATCTTTTGTACTAACATGCATATCAAATTGCTAATTCCTTATAGATCTACCTACATAGGCTATCATAGGATGTCTCTGCCTACTTTACAATGGCTTAAACTGTTATGACAACACTGAAATTGGTTAAGGAAGGTCCACATGGTTTTGGTGCTGTCCCTTTGGGATATGGAAATTTCCATCTGCAAATGCAGGGAGAAAAACCCTGCATCTCTCTCACTATCTCTGTTAGATCAATGAAGCCTGTCAGCCAAGCAAATTCTAATTACAAAAAGGGGTTTTGTAATTTAAATATTAGCTGTAGAGCATTCAGTCCATGTGTGAATTCCTTGCCCTGACTGTAGCAGTGTGGAGTAGAACAGAATACTCCACTACTAATAGCCAATTTAACCCTGAAGGCTAATAAAATTTTGAACTGTGGTTCTTGGGTGAGTCATGTTCTGGTCACTTGATTCAGAATCTCATAAATCGTCACACTTAGAAAAGTATTAATTTGATTGTTATGTATAGGGTATGTGATTTTTTCCTTCTGTTTATTTTGATATTTTCTTTATGCTGTGGTTAGTGATAGTTAGAAAAGAGCAAAGCTAGTAAAGTGGATGTAATGTCTTGGAATACAAGACACACAGTTTTACCTACTGTTAAAAAAATGGATAAAAACTGAAAGTTTATTTATACCCACTGTTGCTCTTTTAATCTGTCAGTTTATTATTGAGGCTTTTCACTCTTCTCCTTTCTGAACAGTATTAGGTATTCTCAGAAGACTGCAGCCAAAACTGACAGACTTGTAGGGCTTTGAAACTATTATTTATGAGTAACCAATTTCCATCAGTAATATAGAAAAATAATCAAATATTTCAGTAAGGGCAATAATAATAGCTGAATATATAAGACTTTGTCCTTTGAAATATTTGAAGAAATTTCTGCCTTCAGTCAGACCAAAAAGTCAGGCTTGGTTGGTGAGAATAATTTTGATTCATTAAATGAGTTTCAGTTTTGATTTGCTGTTGTTTCCTCTAATATTAGTTTTGAAAACAAAATTTGAACTGAAAAATCAAGTTTTGGTTTGAAAATGCCAGTAAACTGTTTTTACATCTGACCTCAATGTTTGTTCATTTATTTAAAAAATTGAGTTTTTAAAGAATTTCTGCTTTTAATGAAAATGGAATGTAATATCCTGTTACTTGTAGTTGCTTATCTAAAGTAATAAATATATTTTCTCTTTAGCATCAGGTGCATCTAGGAGACCTTGGGTGCTAGGAAAAGTGATGGAAAAGGAATATTGCCAGGCAAAAAAGGTAAGAAAATAGTAATGGAAAATCATCTACAACTAATAGAGAAGAAAACCAGTTTTAATATTTGTAACAATTGTGACAAGTACTCTCTGCATAACAAATTAGATGAAAATTGTCCTAAGTTCTGCTATTCCTGTTCTTCTTTTGAGTCAGTGAAGAGCAAGAGAAGGGAAATTAGAAACGGGTTCAGGGAGCAGTGGATTAGGTATTTGCATCCCCACTGCCCAAACTTTGCCAGACTCATAAGGGTCTCGTAAATGCTGAGAGGTGGGAATCAGTTTCTGCTTAAAAATATAAAAATCAGAGGAATAATCCCACATGGGTTTCTAATTTGATTTTTTTTTTTTTTCTTCTAGGCACAAAACAGATTTAAAGTTCCTTTGGGTACAAAATTCTACAGAGTGAAAGCAGTACCATGGAACAAGAAAGTATAACAAAACAAAATTTTTGTTCCTTCTGTCTCCGTTCTTTTTTTGACTTGTCCTTCTGTGCTCGTTCATCACTTCAAATACCAGGCCATGTTTTTATACTGAGGTCATGAGACAGGATACGTCATTGATGTACTGCTTTTACTTTTTAACAGGTGACATTTTAGAAACAAGAAATTCATCAAAAACTCTGGCCCTAACTGCTTTGATTTTTTTTTTCTTTTTTTACCCAGATAACTTTAAGAGTGTGGACCAAATGAGTTCATTTTCTTGAAGGGCAACCACATGAAACATGGTTTGTTAGCCATGTTAATTGCCTGTTAAATATACATTAGCTTGTATTTAGATGTTAAATGTTAGTTACCATTATTACCAGCATATGTCCTTTTGTGAAATCATTATCAAAGTACTTGCACTCTTTAACAGATTCTTTATATGTGTAAAATTCATCAACTATTTAAAGAGGAGTGTTCATTGCATGCAGATAATCATATAATTTTTCTTCAACATGAGTTTGCCTCAGTAGATGAATAAAAATAACTACTGCAGCTTGTTTCATTACATGAAAATGCTCTTTAATGTTAAAAAAACCCTTGTAATTTGATAGACTGATTTTGAAAATCAGTCACAGTTAGCTCTGCAATCTTCAAAAGCACTTTCAATGGATTGATCACACAGATTCTGAAGGGAAGACACCTGTGCCGTTTGTTGAAAGTGAAGCACTTGTTCTTCTCAACAAAACAGAAATCTTGTATTAATCTATTTAGAAAAATCATATTGATGAAATTGTATTTCATGGTTGAGTTTCAGGAAAAAACTCATTGTACATTAACCATACAAGAGTCATTTAAGTAACAAATTATTGTAATTGTAAAAGACATGTAGAATTTTAAAACAATAAAGATTTGAAACCGTATGTGTTCGAAGTATTTGTGTGCCTTTAAATACTATCTCTAAAATTTATTTCATGTTAATCTGTTGCAGCTTCTCTGTGATTTCTCCAGCAGTTTAATTACATAGAAATACCCACATTTTCTACAGGAGGTAGTAATTTTCAACATCGTTCGGGAATTGCAAGAATTACCTTGTAATGATAAAAAAGAATTTAAGTAGACAGAAATTTTAATTTTGTCAGCATATTAAATGGATAAAGGACATTTTTAAAATAGTTATACTAGCTGGGTTTTTTAAATGTCTTATTTATTTTTAATAACAGTATAAAAGGATGTACTGTAAATGTGTAGCCAATGGAAAGTGAAATTATGGGCTCAACTATGAGCGTATGCCTAGGATTTAATCCATAGACTTAATCCATAATCGATTGTGATTTATCTTCAGAAGGTATGGAGTGGAAGAAAAGAGATAAATGAGAGAAAAGAGATAAATATCTGCTTCTGCCCATATGTTGCATATATTTCTTCCGACTAACCAGTCCAGTTGAATACCCAGAAACTTCTGTATATACTTTATTTAAAATTTTGTTCCATAAAAATTTTAAGTTCAGATTTTTATGAAATGCATGGGCTTGTAACTGTATCATATCTTTGATTAAATAAATCTAAGACAATTGATCTCTGGAAAAGAGAATGTCATTTCGTCAAGTTGCATTCTTACCTGATTGTTAAATGTACTAGTTTCATGTACTGACTTCTTAAAATTAGTTCTCAGAAATGTGCCTTATTCTTCAAGAAATAGTTTTACCTTAGTTGAGTACTGCTCAGTGTCAAATATAAAAATACCATAGGTCTACAGGGCAGGTTTAAAGCATTAAAAAAAAAAAACAAAAAAAACCAAAAAACAACAACCCTGATGCAATAGTTTTTTAATCACTGAATTTTTGACATTGTAAATGGGAATACAGTTCTGCCTGCAACTGGTGTCATCTTTTTCCTATAGTCAGCTAAATCACAAGTGGTTTAAGAAGTTGTACACACAGCATAACTCGTTCCTTCTAATATGCCAAGCGTTTAGAAGCCTCTATCTTTTAAGCTATTGTTAAAACTTTCCCAGCCTCATAATCTGTCTAGTGCTGTCAATATTATTTGTCCTTCGGGGACTAATTATCTCCTGGAAGCCAGCAGGCTTTGCTAAGAGGCACAGAATCCTTCCAATTCTGAGAGGACAGTTATTCCTTGTGTAACAGCAATGGATATGTGTGGCAGTGGGTAACCCAGCACTATAATGTAAGACCCCACTTTTTTGTTATTGAAGAGTCTACTTCAAAGATAAGTGAAATGGCCTGTAGAATTTGTGTTGTTTTTCAAGGTCTTCCAAGTTGGATAAAGCTGCTAATTTGGTGATGGTCCTACATGACAGAGTACCTACATACAGCAGTCCTTTCAGGTCATACAAAAATGAGTGTTTTTCTGGTAATCTAATATCTTTAAGCACTAAGGCCCTTATGTGTTGCTGCTCTGTGTTGATGACATACCATCAAGTTCATTTGTTGCAGGCTCTGAGATGGTGACCTGAGTGCCAAAGAGAGGTGAGTACACAACTCCATGCTGAGAATTAAAGTCAGAAAATCTTTCATCTTTGTCTAAAAAATCTAAACTTTCTAGTTTCAGTTTATTGTTACTAGGTTAAAAAAAATACATATTTAAGCTTATATATGGACAGTAGCAGTGATGATTTGTGGTAGTATGAAAGTTGTCTTGATTTCTGGTTTAAGATAGACAAAGACGTTTATATAACTCAGAAACACATGAACAATATATGAAAGTGAACTTGTGAAGCACCTAAATAAATTGATTAAAATAAAGTGCTGTAATGCAAACTATGAGGGAAGAAAAAGTCCTTTCCTGCTGATATCTGCCACTTAAAAGAACACCAGGATGTATCTGTTATTGTTATATGACATCGTATTTTTAAAATATAAATAAACAGCAATGGCTTTGGTTTTTCAGAATATTTGTCATGTGTTTAATTTTATAATCTTTATGTATATTCAAAATGGAAATTCTGTCAAACAAACTTCTAACATATTCAGTAATGATTCTGAACAGTCATTGAAAAAAATGTAGTTTACATATTTTTTGTATGTCACAGCCTTACTAGTTCTTGAAACTATGTTTGTTATGCACCACCTATGTAGTTCATCTTGCTCCATAATAAAACTCTGTATAGCTATATAATTTGGGAGAAGACCATGTTCAGAAGGGGTAGGGGGGTAAATTTGATGATCTCAGATTTCCCTAATTCTTTTGTGGAGCTGCATGTTGGAAATTTAGTGATTACTTTAAAAAGCCTCTTGTGCTACTGCTAATTCGTGTTTAGTCCATAAGTTTGGCTTTAGACAAAGGCAACTAATTTTTTTAATTGCTAAAAGGAAAGCGAATTGTAGAGAATGTTGATAGGAAGCAAATGTTGTCCTGCAGACTCAACCCAAAAAGAATGTGATAATTTAAAAGGAATTTTTTTCCAATGTTTTTGAAAGGCTATATCCATTTGAATATTCTGTGAAAGCATATCAGTGTTTGCACTAATCTGCAGTGGATCTCGGGTCAGGATTTTTTGCTGTTTAGAATTTAGTTTTGTTTCATTTGAATCTTAAGATGGTCTATGAGTAGAACCAGTTTACACTGAAGTATACACTTTTCCCTAAATATACTTGTTACACATGTTGCATAGTAGACTGGGAAGTCTGCCCTCTGCAAAATTATATGCTTTTTTGCAGTGCTAGTTTTCTTTGTGATCTAATATTGCATCCTTTCTTGTTTTATAGAGTTTTAGCTAGCAGCCAGATTGGCTGTAAGCAGTTATGGCAAAAATTGATTAGTACTTTGTAGTGCTTTTTCATTCCTATAATTTTTACACTAATAAATTATAATGCAGGGTATTGTTTCTTAGGGCCAAATTAACAATTCTAGAAATGGAGAAGAACTGTAGTGCCTCTGTTGCCTTTTCTAGCTACTTTTGCCTTTTAAACTTTGGTGAGCTATCTCAGTGCTGTATTTTAAGGTCACTGATGTCTTCAGCTCACTTTACAAGCCATTTTGCAGTCCTAAAGCAGCGATGATAAATGATGAAGGATAAACAGTTACTTCCTTTAGCACTCACTGTATTAACACTCAGTCATATTAACAACATCCACATAAAATACTGAGGAGCATGGGAAAGTCTAGTCCCCAGACTCCAGATACTGGCTAAGGATTGAGTTCAATGTTGATGCACTCAAACAGAATCAGACTTTGAGAACTGTTGAGGGTGGAAGTGATCCTCCAAGGCTGTCTTGTCCAACTCCCTGCTCAGGCTGAATTCCTTGACAGGTCTTCAGTTTACAGCTAACTTGGTAATCATTCCATTTGGTCCTATGTTTTGAAGCCTCAGTTGAAACTGATGGTGTACTTTGAGTAATTTCTAAATTCTCCCCTCAAAATCTATCTTGGGTAAGTGCTAGATTTTAACATACTTTCACTGTAAAATGATTTTTATTTAATTGTAAATGCAAGAAATATAGCAGCTACCAAGTGGTTATTTCTACAGCTGCTGCCAGCAAACATACCAGACTTTTTTTCTGTATATTAGATGATTACTCTGTGTAAGAAGAAACTGATGCATAGGAGGTTCCACCTGAATTTGAGGAAAACCTTTTCTACTCTGCAGGTGACTGTGTACTGGAACAGGTTGCCCAGAGAGGTTGTGGAGTCTCCCTCACTGGAGATACTCAAGAACTGTCTGGACACAATCCTGTGCTGTGTGCTGTAGGATGACCTTGCTTAAGGAGGGAGGGTGGACCAGGTGTATATCCAAAAAAATTGTTGTGGTGGAGTTTAACACGAGCTTACATGTTCTATGGTCATTATCAAGAATATTATGTTTATGTATTAATTATCAAGGAAGAACAAAGAAACACAGTCTAAAGATGCTGGATACTTAAGGAGTAACAGTAAGTTTTAAGAACCAGTGCACCTCTCTGGGTCTGTATTATTCAAGCAGTTGAAATGTTGGCTCTTAATGTCTAAAATAAAGTAATGAGGAGACAACTGAGCAATGCCTCTTGTGGTGTTCTGGTCAGCATTGACTACCATGTCTCTTGTGATTGGTAGGGTGTATTTTTAGCACAATGATTGAAATAGTAAAAAAAGGTTATGATGAATACTGAACTTAAAAAAGTAGATGATGACATTGTAGAAAATTGATAACTTTCTAAACTTCTGAAGAGAGCTTTATTTTGTGTAACTATACACAGAAAAAAAAAGGTATTTTAGTTTCAATTGAAATCAACAGACTAAAGTCAACTGCTTTTAAAAGGCTGTAAGGGAATTGCCTTTTTTTGGTATATAATAAGCTTCCTTGAATTAGACTGTAAAAATTTTTCAGAGATTGTGTCTTTAAAAATATTTATCAACAAAACAGCTAAGCAGTAAAATATCCTCTTAATTTTAGACCTTGTAATACTCATCGTATTTCTATTCCATCTGTTTGTAGGTTTTACGGATAAGTGAATTTCTGTAAGCACAAAGAATTTGCCACAGATATGATGCATGCAGTTTAATATGCCTCTGTTGACCTTTTAACACTACACTGTAGAGTTTGAAAAAAGTTTCCAGATTAACAGTAAAGTGTAAGTACATATAAGTGGTGTTCCTGATTCGTGGCTAGTCCAGAATACGAGATCTGTCTTATAAATGGGTTCAAAAGGACAACAGTAATGGTTTTACACAAAAAAGAGTAGATTTAAGAATAAGTTTTTTATGATAAGGGTGGTAGAACACTGGGACAGGTTGCCCAGAGGGGGTGGATGCCCCACCCCTGGAAGCATTCAAGATTAGACTGAATGAGGCTCTGAGCAACCTGATTGAGTTGATGTCCCTTCTTATTGCAGGGAGGTTGGACTAGATGGCCTTTTAAAGGTCCCTTCCAACCCAAAATATTCCATAATTCTATGTATGATTACAGTGTGTGTGTGTGTATACTGGGATGGCATTTGCTTCAATTTTTGCTATGTTAAAGTTTTTAAGCACTGAAAAATTGAGAAATGTCAGCTTATGACTGCTTGTCTGACTTGGATTTCATATGCCTGAGGATGCACTTTTCAATTAGCTAATTAGGTGCTCTTTTGCTGTGCTTGTGTTTCCGCATCTGTTCTTAGTTATGCATTAAGACCTTGCCTGTAACATGATTGCATTCTTGTCCTTTTTATGATGACAATTTCCGAGCAGAAC
>NW_020955860.1:601883-605989 GCF_003031625.1 Empidonax traillii
GTCAGCTTATGACTGCTTGTCTGACTTGGATTTCATATGCCTGAGGATGCACTTTTCAATTAGCTAATTAGGTGCTCTTTTGCTGTGCTTGTGTTTCCGCATCTGTTCTTAGTTATGCATTAAGACCTTGCCTGTAACATGATTGCATTCTTGTCCTTTTTATGATGACAATTTCCGAGCAGAACTCTTTGGTTGTGCCTCTTACGTAAGGCATGAGTGTCTCCAGATAATCCACTTATTTTTGGTACCTGACAATCAGGGTGACCAATTTGAGATTCTTGGACTGATGTTTCAGAGCATAGCAGTTTATATCTTCAGATACTATGCTCTCACCGTTTGTGCTTTCTCCATTATGTAAGTGAGAAAGTGATGTGTGCTAAGGCATGTGAAATAAAAATTACAGCCTTGCATCTATGCCCTGATCAACACTTGTGATTCTCAGGTACCCCTGGGAACTGTTTGTTGGTAATCTACATGAGTCAGTTCTTACTGCGTAAACCTGTTCCCCATATATTACAAGGCATGCAGTTATACTGTGCTGTGTATCAAATCACATACCCTTCCAGAGTTTTTCTCGTGTGGTGTAACACATACACAAAGAAATCAATTTTTTACAATGGTTTATCTGAAAAATCTTAATTTTCAGTGGACTTCTGTAGGTTTCAATTTCTATCTACAGGGATCTTTTTTGCCTTTTTTGGCTTTATAGTAGACTTCCATAATGTATTTGGAAAAAAAAAAAATCAATCTTGGTGCTTCTCCATCTGCAGAATTATTTCTTTGCTAATCTACAAGTGCCATCTTGAACTTTCAGACTTTCTGTTCATATAGTCACTCAGCAAACATCTTGAGAAATTTTTGTTAAACCAGTACGGCACACGAAGCTTAGCATGAGCCATGATTCTTGTATGGTGCCTTTGCACTGTCTACTATAATCTTTCTTCTTCTGCCTTTTTAGTCTCACTTTTCCCAGCTCTTCAGTGAGTTCAGAAAGAGGAGCTTACTGCTGACAACTGAAGTGCATTCCCTGTGTGGTTAAATGAAGCAAATGCATTTGTCTCATTGTGTAGATGAATAATATTTTCCATTGCATGTACGTAATTTTAACCCATTCATTGGTGAAAAAAAAAAAAAGCATGCACAAGCTTTAATGCCCTGGTGATGGAGCTGGTTGGTTAGTCTTAGGAAAAGGTTCTTTTTTGGAAAATCTCAAGTCTTAGGAACTTGAAACATTGCATAGAAGTACATGTAACTACTATGAGTAGGCATGTCACAGTGAAGTCTGGCATGAAAGGGGGGTCATCTGCTGTTAAGGGGAGGCTCCTCACTGTCTAACTACTGGGCCATTTATTAAACAGAATATTCTTTGATTGTTCTCTGTGAACTCTGTGAAAATAACTTTCTCTAAGGGCTACCAGTGTTTGGGGTTTTGTTTGGCTTTTGTTTGTTTTTTATTTGTTTGTTTTTCCCTCTTTAACTGCAAGATAAAACTGCAACACTTTATATGCAATGGGATAGCTGTTTAGTAGGCATCAATAGTGCCAGTCTCTCTCCTTCATACAAAACATTCTTATAACCAAGTATTTTCATAGATACGTTAAAAAACTATGAGAAAGAGGAGAGGTTAAAATTATTTTGTTTTCTCTACCTATTAAAAAAAGGTTTATTTTAAACTTTCCTGCAAACTTCTTTTTTTTATGTTGTGTTCCTTTACCCATCAGAAAATCACGTATTTGTTGGGTTTGTGTTTCTTGAACAATTGAAATCAATACTTAAGTAGGTAATCAATACTTAGCTTAGGTAATTCTGCTGTAATTTCACTGTTAATCAGATTTTGAGACAAAAATTAACATTTTAGAGATGGTGTTGTCTGTTATTCTCTCCTTGCTTCCTGTAACAGCTATAGAAGATGAAATCGTGTACCTATTCAGGTGTTCAGTGCATAATTTGATTTTTTTTTTCCAACTTAGTAGAGATTTTTGTTCAAGCATCCTCAATAATGATAAAAAGAACCAAAATTATACTACTAAACGTTATTTTTATTGCAAGGAAAAGAAATCTGTGAAGTATGTCTTGTACTTTTAAGCATAAAGGAATCTAAGGAGGAAGTTTAATGATGAGGTCATTCAGCCTTTGCCTAGTAGGTGTTCTTGGAAACCTGATTTAAAAGATTACAAAATGACAAGCCCATTATGTTGTGCTAATGGCTGCATTTCTCTTTTGCTGAACTTTACACAGTGTGAGAAAAGTACAAGAGTTTATAATAACCATCTTCGCTGATCACCTTTTGCTTTCTATTTGTCACAGGAGTTACACCACCTTCCATAAATACTCCTCACCTGCCCTTCATGTTTTCAGTGGCTCCAAATTTATTACATTTAAATTGTTTAATTATTTCTCTGGGTCACTGGGGGATTTATAATTATTTTTGTCCATAGGGGATTTCTGGAGAAACTGAATCGCTTTGCCACAGGCTGGATGTTATTTTCCTTAATGGCCGTGCCTTCTCATCTTCAGTAACTATCGAGCAAAGGAGGGGAGAGGATCTTGGAGTATGTGTTAAGGAGCAGTGGACCTCAGTGAGACCAGAGCTCTGACTCTGGCATTGACCTGTGCTCGTACTCGTGATGCAGGATCACAGGCAGGTTTTTGGAATGTCAGTTTGCCTGGGGCCTTTTCTTGCACTGACCCAGGCTTCTGTGGCTGTGTTTTCCCCTGGATGTAGGTGTGAGGAAGAGGAGGTAAATGTGGGGGTTGAAGCAGCTGTGCCAGAAACTTCCTATGATTCCTCTTAACATAAAACCTGGGAACTGCTACCCAGACAGTCCAAAACATCTTAGCGCAGCTTTTAGCTCCTTAGCCAGGAGAACAAAAATGAATTTTTGAAACTGTTCTTGAAGTTTAACACCTCAGCTGAGTGCTAAGTGTGTCCTCTGTGGGATCGGTGTTGAGGCAGTTCTGCACATTGTTCTCAAAGAAACTAAACCCAAGACACTGTTTGAAACTCACCCCCTTTTCTACAAAGTGTGATGCTGCAAGTGGTAGGGATTTCCTGAGCCCCCTCAAAAATTTAATCTACTGTTCTGCCAGCTCTGACACTTCCCTATCACAAATATTCAGAGTGCCCATGACTTGCAGTTGTGGCATTTATATATCTTTAATACACTTGCAGAAAGTACAGTCTCCACACTTTTAGCTTCTTAAAATAGATAAGTATTTTCAACCGGACGATGTCTGTCACTGTTGCATAACCTTCTTTGAGTTCTTTCCGAGAAAATATTTTTGTTAAGTCTATGAACACAATTATTAGATAAATGACAGAGCAATAGTAGCACTTCCATTTCTGCATGCTTAGTTATTCCTTTTTAAACAAGCATGTGATTATAACATGAAGGTCAAAGGAGTTGATTTAGTAGTTGTTTTCATTTAAAACTTTTTTAGATGTGGAAAAAAAAAAAAAAGAAATTCCAATGCAAGGGAGGTCTATTATTACATTTTTGAATGCATAAAATGAATCGTGGTAAGTTACTATTTTAAATGTGTCTCAAGAATCTATGAGTCTTTTTATAGCACAAAATCTGTGGGTTACTTCAATGAAAAGGAAAAAAAGCATGCTATTATTCTCATGCATTTTTTGACATAAGTAATGTTTAAATCTATTTTTAAATATATGGAATGAAGTGCTTTCTTATTTTAAAACCAGAGTTAAATAAGGTTCTCCTTTATTGAACTTCATCAAATTATGTGTGCAGGGTAGTTAAACAGTTATTTTGTGGGTTTGAGGCAGTTTTTTGATTGTTTTTGTGATCAGTAAAAGTAGACAATAAATGTGGTAACCTCTTGTCATAGTTCTGATTTTAGAAAGGAATTTTTTCTTTTCCTTTCCCCTTCTTCCCCCTCCCCCCCCCCTGCATGAATGCTATTCAAGAACCATCAAGTGAACAAAAGAGTCGGCCTGGCTCTTAACGACCGAGAATTAGTCTCCTGGCAACGACGGGGGAGGAGTTGGGAAGAAGGCGGAGTTGGTGGGGAGCTCAGCTCGGGAGCAGGAGGGGAGGCTACAGCTGGCAGGGGGAGACTGCCTGGTTTCTCCTTTGTTTCTTTTT
>NW_020955861.1:0-26299 GCF_003031625.1 Empidonax traillii
ACAGCAACAAGGAAAACAGGGATTGGTTGAGCTGCTGCGGCTCCACGAACTGTCCAATGACAGCTGACACCAGCTCTTGAGCATGATGACAGCTCAAGCTGCAGCTCAGGGACAACATTACACCCAAAAATCCTTTACAGCACAAGTTGTTTTACCACCATGATTATACTCTTTATAATCATGAAAACCACTTCCAACAGTTACTCAGAGAAGCTGTGGTTGCCCCATCCCTGGAGCTGTTCAAGGGAAGGCTGGATGGGGCTATGAGCAACCTGGTCAAGTGCAAGATGTCCCTGCCCATGGTAGAGGGGTTGGAACAAGATGATCTTTATGGTCTTCTCCAACCCAAACCATTCTATGATTCCAGGATTCTAGGCATAACAACACAGTATTTTGTATGATCTAACACTCCATAAACACTTACTGATTTTAGAGTGCAGGGGAAGTACACTGGCTTGAAGCCTTTGATTGTTATTCAGGCAATAGATATACTTGTGTGCAAAAAGTCATGGGAAAAGATTAAATTTTTATTGGTAGACATAAGGTAATCTGAGTGGTGTAAGGTCATCTGAGTGGTGGAGCTTGGCTGGATGTATCGGTGATTCTCAAGCAATTTCAGGGTATTTCAGGCTCTAAAACCCCTGTTCTCTCCAAGAGTTTGTGCAACCATTACAGTGAAACATCAGAGATGTCACTGGGCACATCACACAGCCCCTGTCTGGGAACCTTTCTTGAACCATTCATCAGCTGCATGTAGCTCAAAATTCACACACTGGTCATGCCTGCAGCATATGGACAGAGTTTTGAAAAAGCGTAGCCAGAAAGTGTCTGAGCAGTTTTACATCAAAAGGAACTGGAGAATATGTCAGTTTTCATTTAGAAAGTGTTTCCTTTGGCTTTTTGTTGTGGCAGAACCTACTTGGACTGACCAAAGGAACAGAAAAATATATATTGGTTTGGTTTTTTTTCTGCTTTATAAGGTTAAAAATTATTTATTGGAGTCATTGGATCAAATGATTTGAACGAAAATATAGACCTCTTTTTTATTTTCTTTTTTTTTCTTTTTGTCTGAACGAAAATTTAATTTCAACAAGGAAATAAACTGAGAATAGGAGCTAAAGCTTTAGTGAAATATATAACATGGAAAATATTCTTCAATAGAACATCAGGGGAAAAAGGGTAATTTTCAAAGTGATTGGAAGTTTTACTACAAGAAGCACTACATCACTATACCACTACCACTACAATGACCTCACTACACTGCACTGCATTAGACAGTGCGAGGCTGATAGCTCTCCCTTAACAAGCATCAGATTAGTGAGCCCTCCCAGAACAGGACAGGACTGTGGATGTCTCTGCTGCTGCCATGTGCAAGCCACACGCACAGCTCCATAGCACAGATCAGTCAGTTCCAGCTTCTTGACTCGCAGGGTTCCTATGTGCATATACACTCTTGGGAATGTCAGGTACTTAATTGCTTCTGATAGTATTACTTTCTGTATGTCATTGGCAACAGAAATCTTAATTTTGCAGGAAAAAAGCCATCCTGCAATGGAAAAAATATGTTATTTTTTAGTAAGAGATGAGAGAAATCTACTCAGAACTTTAGGCTAGGCTTGGAGCTATGTGGACTGACAACTGTCTAAGGATCCAGTCCTTGGAACTCATTTGCTTTCAGAAGCATCTTGCAGTGCACGATTGCAGTGCAGATCATATATCAAATGACAGTACTACCTTGGCATCTAGTTGTGCATTTAAAATTACACATGGTTCTTTGAATGTGGCTCAGATCAAAATTAGATATAAGGAAGAGATATAGAAAGTTATTTTTATGGTTTGTTGTCTGGCAATATATAATCCCAAAACACTGTTAGGCAAGTTTTCCAGCCTAATTTTTACATCAGTGATGTTCAGATGGATGCAGATATCTTCATTTCAGCTTCTCAAGAGATTATTTATGTGAATTCACAAAAGTGACCCTTGCAATAAGGGAAGAGTATTCACAACAGAAATTTGATTTTTAACTCAAAATTTCTAAGAACTAAATATCTCATAACTTGATCTTTAGTAATCATCCAGTGAATATCTTGAAGCCTAGTTGCTGTTTTCACTGTATATTTTAACTGACTCATCACCTCATTCTCTCAGATTTTTTTTTCATTTTTCACTTCTCTTATTCTGTCAACATCTCTTTTCACTTTCAGACCCATGCTTGACTGGATACAGCATGTATAACTGTAAGAAAACTATTGTTTTCCTTTTTCTAGTGGTTTATTTTTCTGCCAATTTGATGAACTAAATCTGTTCACAGTGATATCTAAAGAATATCACAATCAGTAAAAATCCTGAGCAAGGGGAATAGGGCTACCTCTCTTGTTTGGTGGCAAACAGTTATTAGGTCAACTTAAGAGTTCCATAGTGCAGACCTTACCCTATTTATGTTTAGGTCTCTAAAAGTTTATAAATACATATATAGTATATGACATTTACCTATTAATGAAGTCTAACAGAGGTTTATCATATTTATCCTGATTATATGGCACTGGATGCAGACTGGCCCTATGTACTCTGGGGAAAGCAGTAGTGGGTATACTTTGGACACTACTGTCCCAGTGTTCTGTGTCAAGGTGCTATTGATCAATAAAACCAAAACATATGTCTTGAGTTTTCACACTCATTGTTTTTTCGGACTCACCATCACCTTGTTCCTGGAGATGCTTTGGAAAGCAATGGGCAAAGAAGCACATAGCAGTGCAACATGGTGAAAACAGATGCAGGGCAGGAGCAGTGAGCTCTACAGGGGTGTTGAGGGTCAACCTGTCAAGTTTCATGCACCTCTTCTGTTAAAGTGCAGGTGCATATTCAGTAATTTACTGAATCTTTTACCTTAGCTTCTGAAAATGTTTGAGCACCCTCGGTTCTTGTCAGGAAGGAAGCCAGCACAGAGACCTAGATTTTATTTACACTGCCTTTGTTGAATAAGCAGATAATCTATTACTTGTAAGCAAAAGAAATGGATTTTGTGTGTTTCATGCGTTATCACCTTTGCTTTAGAAATAAGTAGCTCTTTCTGCCCAGGATAGTTTTATATTAGACATTTAGATATAGTGAATATATGTAAATAATTTTTAAATGAAAATATGTTACATCTGCACATATAAATTACTTCAGCTTTGTTTTAAACCAATGCGCAGAATTTTCTTCTTTTAGGAAGTATAAAGATGAAAAAACCATGATCTTACCCTGTATCCTGCAATCTACAGAACACAGATAAGTATTGCAACAAAGAAATGGAGGCTGGGCACAGAGAACCTAGTTAATGTCTAATTTGAAGATTACAAGGGGGAGAATTGTTGAAGTGGAGGAAAAAATTGCAACAGTTCTGAAATAAATTTCCATCATTTTGTTGCAGAGTCACTGAGGCAAGCAGCTTCAATGTGGTAGAGCTAAAATTAAAAACCTTAATTCTTGAAACAAAAGCTGCTTTACCTGCTTATCAATCCCATGCACTGAAAGGGATCACTGTAGAGGATTATCCAGGTGACATCCCAAAAATTACTCCAGACTTATGCAGAAACAGATCACATCCTCAGGAATGCAGAAAAACAGTTGTTGGCAAAACAAATCTTTTAGAAGATTTGCCTTTTCAGCAAGAAAGCCAGCATCAGAAAGACTCATAACACCTTCACAGATTCTCTGGTCTCTGTGCTAGGAGAGCTAACTAACTCATACTTGCATGACTTTGACATGCTTTGGAGTGCAAAATAAATCACCTTACATCTACTGAGCCAGGAGAATCAGAAGGAAGACTATTGTGATGAACAATAAATAAATCAGATGCATGTTTCCTTTCCCTTGCTCTGCCCCTTTCTTTTTCTTCCCGTCATTTACAGATAGATGGGCAAAAGCACTAGGGAAGAGTAAAGTTTTCCTTTTGGATTTGCTCACCCTTCAAACCAGACAGTTCAACATACAGAGCTTACTGCTGAAGGTTGTTGGTGAGGTTAGGTGTCAGGGCAGAGCTGGTATCATTCAAAGTTGCCATACCAAGAGAAGATCAAAATCAGCAGAACCTGTGGCTGGAATTTGGTCTTACAGAGTAATTAGTGAGTAGCCTGTTCTTCTTCCTTACAGTGCCTCTTAAAACCTTCCCACAAATTCTTATTTCTTATCTCATTTGAAAATAAGCACATTTAAAAAATCAAATCAAATTTCAATAAAATCAAGACACAAACTCCGAAAACCATAAAAACTAAAATAAATAGTGCTTAATATAGGGCCATAAAAAGGCATGCATTTCATGCCCACCTACCTTTCTGCAAGCTGCCAAGCAGGGCTCCAGTTCAGTAATGACTTATATTAATCATTATTAAGCACAGATGAATTAATATATTTTAAGTCTGCTGCATTGCCCATGAACAACTTCTGGTTATAACAATTCCATTCCTAGCAATAGGAACATTTTGAAATTGATAGCTCAGACAAAATTGATATTATGCCATGCTCATGATTCTACCAACTTTATTTATTCGTTTTGTCCCTGCAGCCATTTTGTCTCATAAATATTTTATTAGCGAAGCAGACAGCCAATAGGTAAAGGTGCTTCCTACCTGGACAGCCTTTCACAAAGCACGCTCATAAACTGAGGTAACAAAATTAAACTATTAGGCTGATGTATGTGAGATTATTCAGATTTGTGCTTGTGAATATGGCATATACAGTCTAGTGACTAAGAATGTCACAGAGCTGAAGTTATTTACAAACTGTGGCTAGAAGCCTGTAGAGTCACTTTAGTTATTTCAAGGACCTGCAGAATAGGTTACATAACATTCATGTAAATTCACAGAGGAACGCCATGAACAAGAGCAAGCCAGTGAGCTCTGGTTTGACAAAAAGTTACCTGAAATGTGTTAGAATCCGCTCCTTAATTCTACTTGAAATGTACCAGCCTTGGACAGTCAGATTGCCCTGAGAGCTTGGGGCATTTTGTCCACTATCCATATGCAGCAGTCGGGCATAGATTAAAGATGGAATATTTGCTGGAAGGGATGCCTCTACTTTGGATCCTGGACTCTTGAGTTTATAAATGCACAAGTGTATGTAGACATGCGTTTTGCTTTCCCAACTTTTGTCTCTCAATATGCCATACAATGAAACAGAGTGGAAGGATAAGAGCCATTCTGGGAGCAGATAGCAGTCTAAACAAAGGCAAGTTCGAGTGCCACATGCAGTACTAAGTCGGCTATATTCAAACTGTTTAGTGATGTGCATCTAAAAACAGATTTAGGTTTATAAAGAGATGACATATAGATCTGAAAAATAACAGCACACTTCCCCAGCTGCTCTGATGCATTCATTTGGCATTGTGCAGTCCTGCTGCTGCTTGCAGAGCACATGCCTCCCTTGACCTTACACCCTCCCTCTGATCTTGTGTGAGACCTTTGGCTGCGTGAACTGTGAGATATGCACGCAGGCTGAAGGACTCAGATGGCATTTTGTTTTTCATTCCCTGATAGACCACTTTTTCCTTTTCTTTGCCAGATTCTCTATAATCATCTCTTTCTCTCCTCCCCTTCACTGCCCTTTATGCCTTTTCTCGTTACAGTAATTCCCACAGAGGCCAGAGTGGAATCCTGGTAGATAGGCAGTCCTGGTACCTATTTGGTGTGTTCTGTTGTATCAGAGACATCTGCAGCAACATCTGACTTCTCCCAGCTGTGCAGCACACAAAACTGTTCCTATTTATAGGAACCATAATAAAAAACAAAAATAAATTCCAAGTTAAGAATGAATGCCTAATCATACCTCATGCTTTCTTGAGGCCAGCTACTCCAGTATCACTGAGTACACTTGCAATGGTGTCACTTGCAATATATACCATCTAATCAAGTGGAAAGACTGCAGCATACTATTGTGTTACGGTATATTTTACGTTCTAAGCTGCCTGATATACAGAATAACCTTTCATTGTTCCTTTACCTTCTAAAATTGGGATGGTGTGAATGGTTAACATACCCTTATGTCCTAACAGAACACAGACAAAAAGCTGCATACAAGTCCAGTATTAGACTCAGACTGTGGTCTGAAAAGCATGTACATTTCTAATGTTTTTTTTGACCCTTAAGGAAAAAACTGATCATACAAACAGAAGGAAAAAGAAATCCATTCAATTGTCTTCTCAGATTTGCACTTTTCTTGTCAGATTATCTTGTGACACAGCTCAAACTCTCAAGAGTAGGAAAGAAGATTTTTTTTATTTATTTATGCTATTACTTTTGAACTGTAAATCAAGGCAAAAAATATAAATTCAAAATTCAGCTACTGTCCAGTGATTATTCATGTACAACATGAGAATTTGTAAAAATTCTTCACTATACTAGGATATTATATTCATTTGTACCTATACCCAACAACTTCCTGTTCGATGCATTGTGGACTCAATTTCCATGTGGCCAAATCTATTCAGGGTATTTACTTAAAAAAGGGACATATAAAATGAGGGACTTGAAATGACGAAGAGAAGCTCAGAAAGCAGGAGTAACTTCTGATCTCCCTTTACAAATTAAAAAGTAATTTGAAACTACACCTATTACTGCTGCTACTGAGCTTTAAGAGAGCTTTTATTAATACAGTTTGATACAGGAAAGAGACATGCTTTAAAGGGATTAGTCCACAGGGCCTAACTGTTCTAAATTAAAGTGTTATTTTGAAGAATGTGCTATGATCTATCATGATAAATTTATTATAATACTTCCAAAATTCAGACATATTTTTTTATTTTTATTCAGTATTCACTGATTGGGCTGAATTATCTACCCTTTTTTAGAGGGTAGATAAGAGAATCATAGGATGGTTTAGTTTGGAAAAAGCCCTTAAAATCATCTAGTCCAGCCATTAAGTTAACACTACCAAGTCTACCACTAAACCATGACTCCAAGTGCCTTATTTACACTTCTTTTAAATACATCCAGAGATGGTGATTCCACCACTTCCCTGGGCAATCTGTTCCAATAACCCTTCAGTGAAGAAATTTTTCCCAATATCCATTATAAGCCTCCCCTGGCAAAACTCTTGGCCATTTCTTCTTGTTCTATCACCTGTTACTTGGGAGAAGTGGCCAACCCCCACCTCACTACAACATCCTTTCAGGTAGCTGTCATGTAGAGAACAATAAGGTACCCCCAAACTTCCCTTTCTCCAGGCTAAACAGTCCCAACTCCCTCAGCTGCTCCTCATCCAACTGGTGCTCCAAACTCCTCATCAGCTCCATGGACCTCCTCTAGATGTGTTCCAGCACCTCAAAGTCTTTTTTTTTTTCTAGTGAGGGGCCCAAAACTCATAGAGGAGCCCTCTACCATTGTTGATTGACTTCAATCCCCACCTCTTCAGCTAAGAACTTTTACAGATTCTTAAATGAAACAAAAAATGAAAGAGAAGCAGAGTATGGAGAAAGTCAACAGAAGATTGAAAATTCCTACTTTGGCTCAGGCTGGGAAGGTTTGTTCTGTTTAGTCTTTCTTCTGTAACTAAAACTTTTGACCACAACTTCCTTGTTTATTGCATACAAAAAGTATTTTACAATTCTGCAATCATGGAAATAGCAACAGTATGTAAAGCTCCGATGAACTTATTTCCTGGCACCAGTGCTTTTTTGTTTTGTTTTGGTTTTGTTTTTTTCCTCCATGACAGAAAGGAACTTCAGAAGGAGCCTGTTGGAGTGGACACCTGATAGTCAGCCTTTCTGTCTTTTAAATAGTCAGCCTTTCTGTCTTTTAAACAGACCTCACATTTCTGCTGTCATTTCATCCATAAATAATCCTCTGTTGCCATCCAGAAAACCTTCTGAGCTTTGGTAATAATTATGACCCAATCAACACTTGAACTCTGCTTTAGGAGATAAGCAGCTGTCTTCCTCATCCTTCCACCTCCACTAAATACTGGAGCTATACTACTGGTAAACTACAACACACTTCACCAACTTTCTTTTCTGTGCAAAAGTAATAGCAGAACAGACTTGAGCATGAAGTCCAAATGAAGTCAGGGTCACTTCTTTCCTTTAAAACAAAATCATTAAAAAACGCCACCCAAACTACATACTAGCAAAAAATCTAGAGCTTCACTGAAAAAAATTGACTTGACTCTTCCTTATAGGTAGACCAGTGAGAAACACCTTTACTAATTAACTATGTGCTATTTCCTGACCTCTATTAATTACAAACACTTCTATTAGTAGTCTTTTTAAAATGAGGCTCTGACAGGTAAAACCAAATCATGTATTCCCTGCCAAACCTCTTTCTATTAGAAGAAAATAAGGAAGCCAACACACTGCTTTTCTGTTGCTTGAATCTTCTTTCCCACAGTAGTGGAATGAGTTGAGATAATCAAATATCTCAGATTACATCAGATTTCTGTGTTCATAAGGAATATGTACCTCCTGTTGTGTATACGGAGCCTTTAATTTGGAATCAATAATGTGGCTGACAACTCTAAGCATGTGGAAGAAAAGAAGATTATCAGTAGTCAACGCAGATTCACCAAAGGGAAACCATGTTTGACGAGTTCAGTGATCTCCCATAATGACATTACTGACTGCGTAGGTAAGGGGAAGGCAGTGAATGTTGTCTACCTTGCCTTCACTGTCTCCTGTGCCATAGTCATAGGTCAGAAAGTGTGGACTGGATCAGTGGACACTAAGGTTCTTTGGGAACTGGCTAAATGGCAGAACTCAGAGAGCTGTGATCAGTGGCATGGGCTCTAGTCAGAGGTCTGTAACCAGCAGTGTTCTCCATGGATCAGTGATTAGCCCAGTCATTATTGTTCAGCATATTCATCAATGACCTGGAGAAGGGGCAGGGTGTACCCTCAGCAGGTTCTCTGATGATACGAAACTAGCAGAAGCGTCTGATACACCAGAGTGCTGTGCTGCCATTCAGTGAGACCTGAACAGGCTGGAGAAGTGGGTGGAGAGGAATCCAGTGGAGTTCAACAAGGGCAGGTGCAGGGCCCTGCAGCTGGGGAGGAATAACCCTATGCACCAGACAGGGTGGGGACTGACTTGCTGGAAAATGTCTCTGCAGAGAGGGACCTGTGTGTCCTAGTGGGCAACAAGCTGTCCATGAGCCAGCATCGTGTCCTAGGGGCCAAGGTCAGTGGTATCCTGGGCTGCATTAGGAAGAGCAGATTGAGGGAGGTGTGTCCAGTTCTGGGCTCCTCAGTTCATGAAAGACAAGAACTACTGGAGAGGGTCCGAAGGTAGACTACAGAGGCAATGAGGTGACTGGAGCACCACACTTATGAGACAAGGCTGAAGGAATTTGGCTTGTTTAGCCTGAAGAAGAAAAGACTGAGAGGGGATCTTACATACAAATCTCTTAGTAGTCCATGTCAAGAGGATGGGTCAGGCTCTTTTCAGGGCTGCCTAGTGACAGCATAAGGCACAATGGGCACAAACTGAAACACAGTTCCACCAGAATATCAGGAAAAACTTCTTTGCTTGGAGGGTGACAAAGCACTGGAATAGGCTACCCAAAGAGGCACCTTCTCTGAAGGTATTCAAAACCCAGATGGATGCAAGTGTAACCTGCTCTACTGAACCTGTTTGAGCAAGGGGGTTGGACTAGATGATCTCCAGAGGTCCCTTCCAACCCCAACCATTCTGTGATTCTGTAACATAATGTACAGCATAAGAGAAATTTATTGCAAATACTTTACAGTCACAAAAGGTAGGAATAAAACTATTGTGACAAAAGATTTTGTTTTGTAGTGTTGTTTGACCTTTAGAAGTGATAGAGAGCTGATTAATCATTTAGCATTCTCAGGTACTTAGAAGTATTTTTGAGTTTCTTTAATATAAAGAAATATTATCAAATATTAAAGGGATAATGCTTTAGGAGGACAGATATATTGAAAAAATGCATTTATCATTCTAAAAGCCACAATGATTTCTTAGATTTAAAACATGAACAGGAGGAGAAACTTCACAAAATTTCTCTTTCCTGACTGCTAGTAAAGATACTGAGTGGTCATTGAATCTCCCCTTATTTCATCAGAACTAAAACAATAAAAGACATTGGTACAGTTATATTTCTTTTCATGTTCCACAGCGAAGATTTAATGCAAAAGGGCAGTTAGTGGTTTTGTGTATTTCAGCAGGTCAAGGACAGACAGGTCTTAAAGGAGGTATTAGAAGTTGTTTTGTTTATCTCTGTTTTACTTGATGCCTAAGATGGGAGGAAAAAACTCTCCAAACAATATTAGGTATAGGTAGGATAGAGAGTAGCACTTTAATGAAGGCCTTCTAGTGCATGGAGTACAAAGCTCACACAAGTGTCTAGGGGTTCCACAATGTTATAGTACTAATCCATCCAATCTGAGAACTATATGCCCCCAGATCCTTCCCTAATCTGCCCCTTTGGCTTACCTCCCTGGCACTGAGTAGGAGGTCTCAAGAACCCTTTCTTCCTTATCTTCCTTCTCCTTACAGTATGCATTGTCTTTGGAGCTTCTCCAGGGTTCTGGGCCTTCAAGGTTGCTTTGGCTACACGATGTCTTCTTGTTCTGGTCTAGGGTGCATATGTCCTAAACAGAATATGTTTGGTAGAGTCTTTCCTTAAGAACAATAAAAAAGTGTAAAGAATTTAGAAAATTCAATATGAAGCATAAGAATAGTGTTTGGTAAGTGTCAACTTCTATTCTAAAGTGTGAGACACTACACAGCCATACTAAAAATTCATATTTACTACACAGCTACATTAAAATCTACAAAAAGCTAAAAATCTTAAAAAGTCTAAGCCGTCATGCTGAATTTAAAGTCTTGCTCTGATGGGAAGGATTTTTATTCCCATACCATCTACAGTCATAAATTATTCAAGGTTTCCCCCAGAATACTGAACTATATTTGAATCCTACAGTAGTTGACTTCCATGGAATTCCTTTTGTCATACGGTCTAAACTCAGTCAAGATGAAATCAGATGCAGTTTCGTAGAGTTTTTGGGTTTTCAGTTTTTCAATATGCCAAAAAACCCCCAAAAAAACCAATTAAACAAAACAAGCAAAAAAAAGTAAATGTGAACAAGGCAGCATTCGAGAACACTAAAATATTTCTTTTTGCATTCAAAAGGGTGTATAGTACTAGAAATTGTAGAAATTCTTCTGTAGAAGATTTCTTCATTAACTTTTCACACTAACAAATTGAAGAAATGCACATTGGAGTTTTGAATTGTTTACTCTAAATTTCATTAATCATGGTGGTTTTATATAGTTGCTACTGAAAAGCATATTCTGATTCATCTGCATACTCACATCTGCATACTCACAAACACAGAGGATCAAAAGAAATTCTAAATAATCTACAGAAGGAACTCTGGCACTAAGTACATACTTACACAAAAAGTTTACTATCTGAAAAGTCAAAACTTAAATGATGGAAGAGATCAAGTTGGGAGAAATAAAGGAAAAAGAGAAAGACAAAATCTGCACAGTGAGAGAAGTATTGTGGTTATACAGGTTCAAGCCATGTGCTTGCCCAGATGTTTCAGTTATATTTAAGATTCCCAAAATTTCACCAAATTTTTGCAAAGCCTTTTGATTCTTTAATACCTTGAGATGGCATAGAAAAGGAAACTCTGCATACGTTTCCCAAGAGATGTCTTTTAATTTAATGAGAAAATAGACATTTTGTCAAAAGTTTCACAATTTCCATACAAAGTTCCCATATAACCAAGGAAATGAAGCATTTCACAAACACCCAACATACAGCAGCTCACAGATCTGCGTAAAATACAACCTGTCAGTTTTAAGTTACCCAAAATATTAAGAAAGAAAGGAGTAAAGAAAGAAAAAAGATTAAGAGAAGAATCAGCAGTAAAGAGAGAGAGAAGAAGAGAAAAGGAGTAAAGAAAGAGATCAGAATAAGAGAAAAATAGTTACTGCTGAGGATCCTTCAAATGGTGACAGCTGGCGAGGACAGAGGAAGCCGAGCCCACGTGCTGCTGTATTTATGTGTTCTTGCCTTCTGTGGCCAACACTCTCCCCACCCCAAGATGAACCTCTGCCTCACTGACCACTCTGTAGGTCCAGGCTACAGTGAGAGGTAGTCAAGCCCCCAGAGTCCCCAGTGGGAGTGGTCTGGGTGAGCTCCCAGACTGCCCTTTTGACTGACAGCTATTGCATGCAGCTTCTGTTAGCATGCCATGTGAATTCCGAGGCTGCAGACCTAGTCTCTCCCTCCCCTGTATACACACACCTGAGTTTGTTCCAACTCAATAATGACATAATCCAGTGAGCTTGGAATCCAGTGTCTCACAGTGACCGAGGGAAAACATTTCAAACAAAGGTGCTGTCTGCTGGACTGGAGCTTCTGTTCCAGGGAAACTGCCTTTTTGATTTTCTCATTGACAGCAGATTTTAGCAGTTGCATTAGTTACATATCTTCTAGTCCCAAAAGCTTTTTATATGACAAACAATTATACATTTCTAGGGTAAATTTTTGAATAATACAGATTTCGATAAATGGAAAGCAGTTGAGAGCAATAAAACTATTAATGCCATTTGTAAACGTAGAGTCTATTATCATCATAAATAGTATCATATGTTATAATTGGAAGAGTTTGTGTATTGAGTGGTAGCTTTTAAAAATCTGTGGTAATGTTGCCGCTAGAAAACTATAGCAAAGACTTTCCTTGGGTTGGTAGGAATGAAAGTTGACTCTTCCTTTATTCAACACATTCAGTAGTTGAAGTATCCACAAATAAGTGCAGCACATACCTACTAAAATTTGATACTAAGACATTTTTGAGATAATTCTCTAAATACCCAAGAATGTCTTAAGACAGATGGAGTTATGTTATATCCTTCCAGCTACATTTTCCAGTATTCTATGCTAGGCTTCCCTCTGAGTTTTGATACATGTTAAACCTTCCATAGAGTATATATATATATATCATCCTACTTAGTAGGATTATTAGTGTAATTAGCCTTGCTGGTGTGCTGCTTTTGCTACTGCTAAGCAATGGTGTCTGAACAGAAGTCTGGGAATTTGTTTCTCATTGTGATCTATGCTGACACCAGATGAACTTACACAAGGTTCTTAATCCTCACTATGGGGGGTAATTTCTCAATACATAGTTTTGATTACTACTTAATATTACTAGAAATAAACATTCTGCTCCTATGCAGTTGGAGAAAAATCCAATAGGATCAGATTCTAAAAATAAAAAAAAAAAAAAAAGAGAAAAAAAAAAGAAAAAAATTCTCACAGATTGCCACTTGTTTCATTGAACTGGGACTGAAGTTGGTTTAGTCACACCTTCTCCCTGAGGACTTCTGTATAAGGATTGCAAGTCATAGTATTGGCCTTGATTATTTGTCTGGGAAACAATATCACCTTAATAAAAAGTTGCAGTAAGGAATAAGAATATGTCCAGACATTGGTTGCTTTCTCCTATGTTACAAACAACAATGTGCATTAAACAAAGCACTTTAAATCTTATGATTAATCTTTGATGATATCTTATATACAACCCTGAACCACGGACATATCCTGTCAATATTTCCCTTCATTTGTGCAAGGCTGTACTTACAAACTGCTTGGTTATTATTTTAACGTTTGCTCAACAGACCCCAAAAGATATAAATGTTATACTTTTATATCCACTCTCAAAAGAAAAAAAAAATTAATCTAGGAAGTACTGTGAGGAATTTGAAAATATTCCACACAAAGTTACCCAAAGCAAGAGAAAACAAAAAGCATTATTTCAGCCTAAACCACAGCCAAGCCAAACTAAACTAAACTATGGTGTTGCAACATGCTGTAATGTGAATGAGTCATGTATGGTTATGTGACAGCCCATAAAGAATCTAGAATCATAGAATAGCTTAGGTTCAGAGGGTCTTAAGTTTTTAATTTGGTCTCATGCTTTGTTCAGAGCGCAAGTAACTTAAATCAGGTAGCACAGGACCTTGTCCAGTTGTATTTTGAATATCTGCAGGAGTGAAGACATATTTGATTTTACAAGGATAGGAATAAAATTCTTTTTTTATAAGTAAGAGAGTCAGTGTGCAAACTGTCACAATGAAAAATTTGCAATTGCAAAACCTGGAAAAAGGGTCTTTTCAGTGAGTTTGATGAAATTTTAAAGCAACAAACAATGTTGACATTATTTTTCATTTTCTTTTAAAATTTTCAATAAGTGCATCAGGTTTTCAGTCTCAAATTAGATGCAAATGTGAAATGAACATTAGGTTCTTTTAATATTTCATTAAAAATAAAAAAGAGCAATGGGTGTGAAAATGAATGTTTGCCCACAGATTTTATATTTTTTTCTTTACAAGGTTGTAAAAGTATTTTCCAAGATAATTACGTATTTTAGTGATTCAGATTAATTAAGAACTTACACAGAATTAACTGTAGTTAATATTTGACTTATTTATCTACATTTAAAAAACCTGGAGGAAGTCACAATAAAGGTGTCATGCGAAGGGTAATAAGATCTGAGACTAAAATAACTGATGATAATTGAGAAGAGTAACCTTTCTTCCTCACATTGCCTTCACAAAGTGAGGCTCTTGAAGATTATAAACAAGATCCCTCATTTTATCCAGCTGTCTTTTAAATCACCTTTTGTATGCTATGATGAGCTCAGCCCTGATGTTTTCAACATTAATATGGTGTTGGTTTAGTGAATTATGCAAGTAGAGTTTCTAAACCACCAGTGAGGCATCTTTAATTTTGTATTCAGCTAAGGTACAGTAGCAGTGTCTTTGGTAAAACTCTCTCTTAAAAAATGCAAATGTTTAAACAGTTTTTAAGGAAATTGTATTCTTGAAACATGGCAAACAGAAACAAGGGAATACCATCTTACCTCGTGCAGCCTTGCTTGTCAGCATCTTTCATAGTAAGACAGTCTATGCTACACCCAACCCATATGCAGGGCTTGAAGAGATGTTTGCGTTTGGGGAATTTTTTTGTGAATTCTGAATTACTGTCCCTGTCTAGATGAACTCTTGCCTCAAAGTTATAAAGTCAGAGGAGATGTCATATCTGGAGAGAGAGAAAGATGGGCTGTTTCATGAGGCAAATGCTCTTTAGAGCAGTAAGTGCAAAAATCTTCAAAGGTATACGCAGTAAACCATCCATAAGGGAAACTTCATCCTAAACTGGCAGAACTAGTGCTTTTAATCTCTTCAGAATGTTTCACCTCTTTTAAATGTGCTTTGAAAATTCTTATTTATCACTACAATTCTCAAACATTTTAAAATATCTATCAGAACTGTGCTCCTCAGTGAAGTCTTATAGCTACGAGCTACAGTTTATTAAAATATTTGCTTAAGCATATTTATTTTTTTCATCCCTTTCTCTCAAAACAGAGTAAACACCAATGTTTATTCACCTGCAGAAGCTTCTTGAATTTTTTGGATATTTTTTAATTCTTTTTAATTTCTACTTTTTTCAGTATACTTCAGCTGTTTGGACAGGTAACGCATCAATATATTTACTAGTTTTAGTGAGAATTTTTATACCATAATAATGAAATTGAATTTTATGTAACATCTGACTAAAACAGGAGAAACTTACAGAGGAGTTAATCCTTACCAAAACTATTAGTAGATTTCAATACATGATACCAAGTAAGTCTTAATAATTTCAATAGGACTCAATCATAATACTTTTTGTGCCAACACCTTGATTATTTCACTCAGATAAGTGAGTAGTTAATTATGAAAGAGTTTTAATGTGATGACTTTTCTTGTAAAGTCATTTGTGATAATATTTTATATTTTTTAGTGAAATAATGGTTTGATACTTCAATTTGCATCGAAGAATAATATATGAACTTTCTTTACTCTTTTATTCCAAGTTTTGGAGGCAGAATTCAAACTGATTTATACCTGAATGTATGCATTAAAAATAGCTGCATCACACTGTCCTTTAATCATTACGCTTCCGAGTCACTTCCTTATTAGTTCCTCTGGAACTAATTTTTAAAAAACAACACAAAACAAAACAAAAAACCTGATAATCAAAATGCCAATCAACACTTTATCTTCACGTACTACTTGTGCTTAAAATTACAAAAAGTTATTTGCAAGCCTCAATTTTTATATTCTTTGAATTTTTGCTATTAGTTGGAAATAAAAGAATTTCAAATGTCTGTAAAGCTAAGTCCCTTTTTCTTGTTTGTGTTTCCTCATAAATCCTACCAAACAGATGTATATACTTGTTGTCAGCTGTATTTGTCACTGTACAAGCTATCTCTTGCCAGCTTTTCAGCATGTTGTTAGACATGATTTATTGTGTGTTGTCATCCCATACTTTCTTTACAAAAAAGCCAGTCTAACTACCATTCCTGAATGAAGAAGTCATCCAAATAGTAGCCAGAAGAGCATAGTACTTATCTGATCATCTGTAACTTAATGTTTATTTAGTCTTAATTTTCCATTGTTGGACATTTTGGATGGCAATTAAAAAAAGAAGAACATATTACTGTATTCCATTCTCATGGGAACAATAAACACACTTTATGAAAATACCATCATATTCTATATACTTCTAAAATAAAAAATGTCATTTTTCCAACGGTTTTAAATGCCCTTTTATTACATTGAGAATTAATCTCCTTGGGCTATCAGTGTTGAGTTATTGATCAATTATCTCCTTATAAAACTGTGCACAAGAGATAATACATGGACAGTGCATAAATCTCAAGATCATGTTCACCATCACTTCATAAATCCAAATCAGGGAGAATTAATCATAGTAACCTGGTTGCCCGTTAACAGAGCTGAAATGGAAAACTGTGTTCCTTTTACAAATGCATATTTATATCCCTCTGAAATATTGGTCTAAATCGTATAGACAATGACATAGGATCAATGACTTAGAACAAGAAGGGAAATGGTGGTAAATACATTAAAAAATCCATTTACTGAAAAAAACTCCAATCCCCACTTGAAAAATTTAAAATATGTAGCTAAATGTGCCATACAAGATCTCTTTTCTTTTCAGTGTTTTTCAGTATTCAGCAGAGACTATCCACTCCAAATAGTTCCAAATATTGCTTGTAAGTTTGTAGTGTAAAATAGATATGTTCTACAGTACACATTACCTTAGGAAAGAGAACCCATAGGATTAAAGTTGTGAACATTGTCCTTTCAAACTGTACATTGTAAACTTTCTTTGTGTGTTACAGATTCTACTGCTATTGTGAGAAGTGTATGGGTCTCAAGGTGAAAGCTGTAATAAGCAACACAAATGTCACTTTGATGCTTCCCAGTGCTTGTGACTATTTTGTAGAGAGGTTTCTGGCCTTATTAAGTCTACTAATGTTGTTTTATCAAATTAATTTAACATTGATGAGTACTATTTTCTCCCTTTCATCTTCAAGTATGCTCATGAGGCATTTCCAAATTCCAACATTCCCACTTCCATCTGAATGTGGCTAGCTACATCTCACTCCAGTAGTCTTCTGATGGCAAGAAAAAAAACCAAAATGCAGTGATATGACACACACGGTCACTCTTCCTGACTTACTACATTCATTCATATCATAAAACCTGTTTAGACAATAGAGTTCTTTTCAGATGTGAGAGTTGATAATGTATCCAAAGAAAACAAAAGTTACATCTGAGATGAAGATTCATCTCAGCATTGTCATTTATCTTGTACAGCTGGTGTTGCTGCCCATGGAGGAGCTATCTTGAAGTTTTCCACTGACAATAACCCACCTTTGTCTGTTTATAGCCATAATCATCATAAATCATTCAGACTAAAACATCTCTGCATGCATACTGAGACTGGAATAAACAATTTGCTACTCTGTGGTAAAAATAATAATGGCAATAAAATGACTGATAAAACCATTACTCTGGAGGTTCTGAATTTGGGCAAGGGATGTCCTTTGCTTCAGGAAAGCAGTATTTGCTTTTTCCATGAAAAATGCCACCTAAATTTTACCTAACCTTTAGCCATTGAAAAACTTTGTTTAGCACATTTTTGGCAGAAATGGAATAGAGTTTTGCTGGTACATTTGTCAGAGCTTTAACTCCTTGGCTGGAACTGTGAGGCATAAAAGGCTACCTCTCACCTACCAGGATACCAGTGGTGCATAATAGGAGTCTAGGTCCACAGACTTCTGAAATATTAACAGGGTAAGCACAACAGAATGTAAATATCCACACATTATTTTTGTCCTACCTAAAGTCTCTAAGTACAATGTTAGGCAAAAGCAGGATTCACATGAAATAACTCAATAAACCCAAGGTGAAATGGCATATGCCTAAATTAGCCATTAAAAGCAGATTAAAGGAAGTTAAAATGTTGAAACATTAAAATGAGCCCATCTCTTAGACCTCAGCATCATCCTTGTGATATTCCCACCATGAGTTGGGAAGCACAATCTGGTGCTCTTGCCTTGAGCTGTGAATCTCAGCTATCCTTTCTTCATAAAACAAATGCAGTGGTCATACCTCCTTCTACTTTGTGTACCAAGGTTCAGTGAACAGAGTATTTATTCTGTTGCTGCAAAGTCTGTGTAATTCAGTCTAAAAGGAACTGAACATACAGCTGTCATACCTTATGAAGGAGAACATTAAGTCCTTTGTGACAAAATGGTTTCAGTATTAAGAAAAAAAGTTTTTTTAGGCAGTGGAGGAAAAGGGATCCATTCTGTAAATTATTCATTAGATTCAGTAGCTCAGTGTTGTTATACGCTCCAAAGAACACTTATTTCATTATTAATTACTATAATATATTTTTGTGTGATAATTTCTCTTTGAAAAATCCTGAACACCCTGAATTTAGTGAGTTTTATCACTTGACTTGAAAGGAATCAAGGTTCTGTGGGACATGCTAACCTGCAGAAGATGGTCCCAAACAAAGAGCAAATGTGGTTGCTTGCTCCATTTCTGACAACTTGTCACTGAATGTATTCCCTTAACGCAGCTGAAAATTACAACTGGTGTTGTGGAACTTTTTTCTTAGATGAATCCAAGAAGGCTTCATTCTTATCATCATAAGGAGAGCAAGAGAGTAAAAATTACTTTTTAAAGGGACAAATTAGGTTAACATATTGTACTGCTATGAAGTCCCTATAAAAGCAATCACATATTAGTCTAACCATTTAACCAAGGTGACTTCTTCCAAGGATTTCTGCTCTCTGCTGTAAACAAAACAAAATTTTCATCCTTTTCTATTTGTTTTTGGATATTTTGGTTTCCAAATACTGTATAACTTTCCTACATATAAAACTACATGACTTGATATATTTAAAAAGTTCTGTCAGATCTGACACTGTTATTTTAAGAGCTTCCAGAGATTCTTCTGAAATTTTATGAAGCTAACTTAAAAGACTGCCAGCAGCGAGCTAATTAGCTTAATTCATGTAATCCTAGGACATGAAGAGAAACTGAAGTGTGTTTTCATGAGTGTCAAGTACAGTATCAAATTCCACTCAATGGCTTTGGCAAAATTAAACAAAAATTATGCATGACCAAATTGACTTGAGTAACAAGTGCGTGGCAAATGCAAGAGAAATGTGCTTTTTGGTATGCAGGAAAAAGGAAGCCTAAAGGCAGATGATTGACTAGAGACTGCAGCTTGGCAGCATACACAGCTTGTTGCACTGACAAGAAGTTTTCTGATATGTGTCTACTTTATTTTCTAAATTGTTACAGAAAGAAGAAGAAAGAAAAGCTGAAGTTGCATTTTCCCAGATATAACAATGAATTTCTGAAGGCACAAAATAATGAGAGATTATTAAGCTTTCACTGAACTCTGGTGTATAATTTGTGCACACCTGATGCTTTTCTTTCTCATTGCAGGAACATGGTTAGATCTTCCTCCATCTTGACCATGGATCTTTGTCTTCATGTCAAAGAGATTGACCTAATCTGCTGAATATCTGACCTATGGTGCATGCCTTCATAAATGATCTTGGTTTATTAAGCAGCAATCAGTCTGGTGCTTCCTATCTGTGCTTTTTCTTCCCTGCTTTTTATTTCTCCATGTCCACTTCTGCTTTCTGGCAGTGCATTTCAATACTAAGTCAATAGTGCTGCTGGTCCTGCAATCTTAGCTTTAAAACAACTTGTTTCTGTGGTTCATTCTTGTAAAACTCAGAACTGTCTTACATTGCAAAATTATAGTTCACTTCAAGGAGTGCATTGGTAGGACACAGATTTTCGTAGGGAGAGAATAAAAATAGTGCTGTAAGACATTTCTCTTACTATCCTTGCCATTTTTAATAAATGTAGTTGTGCAAAATAATCTTACACAAGATACCAAGACTGTGAAGAAAATAGGAATAATTCCTGCGACCTACCCCAGACCTATCCATATTCATGGATTATATATTTCACTGTACGAGAGGTGATATACAACCATGAATTAAGGCAGATCATGAAACTCTCCATGTTGTGAGTTCCAAAGACTCCTGTATAAAGAATAAGGTGCAAAGTGAGATTCTGTGCAAAGCCAGATTTGCTTTCTCTGAGGAAAGATTTAAAAAAAAAAAAATATTTGCAGGGAAACAATATTTTGTTTACAGGATGAAAAAGCAAAAAAATGGACAGATTCTTACCAGCGTGAACCTAAACAATAAAAATCTCTTAACCTTGCTGCCAAGGTCAAGGAGAGATTACTTTTTCATTAACAAAAGAACATCAAAGACTTGAAATGAAGGACAAGTGTTTACAAATACTGGAAGAAACTAATAAATATTTCTGTTCTTAAGAAGAGAGTCCTAAATTTTAATAAGAAGCTGTGAACAAAAAGCTATGCAGATTTGCCTGTTACAAGATGCCTTCCACAGTAATAATCTGACAGCTAGTCTCAAGGAAAGGCACTTCTGTAATAAAGCATTTTTTTAGGCCAGTTCTTTCATAATGCCAGTTCAGTGACTACAGGGAGGTGGTAAGATGATATGAACATAAGGGAATTACCCATTCATAAGTCTGCAGAAACAGAGTGTGGTCTATGGCATGCTTTCTGAATGGCACCAGTGAAAACAGGAATGTTAGCTGCTGGCATTTTGTTCAAAGAAAAAGAGAAATTAGTATTACTTCAACTGACGGCAAGGTTACTGGGGCATTGTTTATATACAGGAGAAAAAAAAAAATTCAGAGACACCTCTGTGACATAGGAAGCTGGAGTTTACCATTTCACATAAGTATTTTTGTATGTATCTTTGATAAAAGGGTGCTATCTTCCATGAAGATTGGTTAAGCATCCTCTGAGCATGCTGCCATACACTGTAGAGGAGTGGGAGACACCTTCTGAAAAGTTAGCCTGAACCCACCTGTATTTTTTTTTTTTATTTTTTAGGAAATATTTTTCAATTCAGTTCAAATCTCCTACTGTGATTAATAGACAGTTTTCAGTATTAAAGCTAGGTATGCTTAAGCTTTGCTATATAAATTAATATGATACTGCAGTCAAAATAGTATGAAATTTCAGAAGGCAAGTTTATTAAAAAATTTCTCTTGCCCACCTCCAGCCTATACTGTGGGAGAAAAACAAAGTGAAAGTCATATACTACCTTCATGTTGTGCAAAGATAGTTCAGCATTAGCTAAACCACTTGTGAGTTATCAGCATTGGTTTGGTCACAAATCTAAAGCACAACAACACATGGAATACTATGAGTAAACTTAACTTTATCACTACCAAACCAAGTAAAATAGGGAAAAGAAAGAAGATAAATAAAAATAAAAATAATTTACTAGGGCAGGAAAATAATCCTCCAAGTTAGTAAGATAAATGAAAAATAATAATAATAATACTAATAATGATAAAACCTAAAATGCATTTCAGGACAATCAGTCTGTATAACCTGAAACAAAGTCTTGTGAAGTATATTCTGTTTCTTCCTTCCTCTTGTCTCCTTTGGAGACTAAACATCTTTCACTTTGGATTTAATTGTTCAGAACATAACTGAATGATAAAAGTTTTTTAACGGAAATTTCTCGCAGCAACACAATCAATCATATTTCTAACACATTCACTATCTTGAGCCCCTGAGCCTCAAAGACTTCTTTTCTATGGAGCTTACTTGTTAATTTAGAACTGATCAAAGGCTAAAACATTTATCATGCTTATTAGTGAATAAACCTAGCAGCAGGTATCCCAAGTGAGGAAGCAAATCCTCATTTCCTGCAAGAATGAATTGGAAATTATTCAAAGTGCTTGGAAACATTTTTCAAGAGTGACAAATTGTCAAAAGGAAGCAGCTGCTAGATGTGGCAGCTCCAGGGTTAGGAGGAATGAAAAAAAGGCATTTTGCAAAGGTATCTATACACTACTCTGTGGGGTTATTCTACAGTTTCCTTTGCCTAAATTGAGTCTGAGAGCCTATGCCAACTAAACCTTAGAATGAAGTTACTGTATAAACTATTGTGAGAATTCTTCACCCTTGTTTCTCTTGAATCCTAATCTTTCTTAGTTCCGAAAGATGAAGGTTAACATGTTGGAGAGGATTCTCTAGAACTTCATCTATACAAACAACTCTAGTGTGAGGAGAAATAGTAAACCCTGGTCCATGTGTGCCTACCTTTACCAGTATGTAGCAGAGGGAAACAAGGACTATGGTGTGCTCAGGTTCACTACTAAAGGTTGGGATTCATTTGCAGGTAGGGTAACCTGTCCACAGAAGTTTCTTGGGCAAGTGGGAGCTTGATAAACCTACTGAGCAAACACTCAAAACCAGGTAGGGAGTTGCTCTATCTGGTGAAGACGATCCCACAAACAGTTTTGATTTGTCCTGCTTGAATATTACTCAAAGCTCTTACTCCATGTCTTTTAGTCTTTTCTCTCATTTGTTTATTATGATTTCACTTGGACACAGTCTGATCTTGCTCCATATTCTACCCAAATGCCATCCTATCTTACTATACTTAGACAACCTTTTATTCTGTCTCATTGAAAGCTGTGAGTTTCTAAATACGTTGTTGCATTCTCCATCTTTATTTATCCTTCAGACTTCGATGCTTTGAGTTAGCTTGCTACATGTTCATCTTGATATGCTGTCCAGGAGAACAAAGCCTGTGGAATTACTGTGATATTTATCTGTAATGTTCGCCGATACAGTGCTGCTCTATAGTAAATGGTACTGCAGGCATACTTTTCCAGCTCCTGTAACTGCCACACTTAGGGATTCTTCAGTGAAATGCCAGACTACAGAATAATCTATACAGAAAAAGACACAGATATGTAGACACCTATGTATTGTATAAGAAAGAAAAATTAACCTATAAATGAGTCAGTAGGTGTCCTGGTTTCATGTAGCTGTTCTGGAAAATGCGTTTTTTGCATTGATAATTTTTCTACGTCTTGATTTTGGATATTTGGTAGTAAGAGTGTTATAAATTGTGAAACTAAGCAAGAAACTCTCGTTGCTTACTGGCTGGCACAACCAGAACTATGGCTTCAAACCATTCTGACTATTGAATTACTTTATGGGATTTTTTTAAACTTTCTTTTTGCCTGGATTTCTTCTTTGCAATAGGAGCCCATCAGTGTTCCATACATCAAATCACCCATGAAAGATATTTCAGTTTCTTAGTCCACAACAAGTATGCTTTGGAGAAATTTTCCACCTATAACTGACAGAAAGAAAGATCCTTGTTACTGTCCATCTTGGCCACTATCCCCAAGGAAAGAAACTTGAACTGTTGGAACATACCTTTTTCTGGTGATAAACCAAGTTTATTGGTGAGAATATAGTACTATTTTCTATGATAAATATTAGAAACCCATAGAAATTAGATTATATGTATACCTCCCTCAGAAGAGAGAACACCCATAGCCAAGGTTTCCCATATTTATGGTTACTTTACTTTTCGCTTTATATTCAGTGGCTATTTTCATGCCATGGTAGGGAAGAGGCAGGGAAAACACAAGAGTTTCAGAACTGACCTTTCTATGTAGTCCTGAGCAGCAAGTAAGCCTAGGAATAGAGCAGGTGAATGCAGAAGCTCTGACATAATAGTTTAAGGGTAGCATTTGAAAGGCAAATAAGGCAAATTTCTCAAATGTCTCCACATTGTCAAAAGCTCATGGGCTTAACCATGGAGTTTTAGCTGTTACAAATGCACCTATTTTACAGACATGGCAGCTGTAAGAAAAAAGACCTGTAAAAACTAATTTAAAACACAAGGAAATTCTTTTTATTTTGCAGTTTTGCAGTTCTACCTCCTTCTGCTAAAGTGCGATTTGTAGTTTGAAGATGTTGTGTTTTGTCATCTGTTCTCTCAGAGGGAAAATGAGAAGTCTTGTGCAATAAAATGAAGTCTCCTACTTCCTCTGTTGACATCTGAACTCCTCCTTGCTAAGGATCCTCTAAAAAGTACAGATCATCTGATTGAAAATATGAGAGGTAAAAGCAAGAAAAGCCCAACTTCAAACCTGAGAAATCATGTTTAATGATCCCTCCTTACCTTGCTTTTTTATTGTCAGTAGTGATCACAAAATTAGACATTTGAAGCTAACAGTAAAAATAATATTTGAGAAAGAATACTAGAAATATTAATTCCACAAAGTGTTGCCTTTTGAATTTATTGAAATTGAAATAGCATTCACTCCCTATATTTCTTAAAAATCAGATAACTTTACTACAAACTAAGGCAGAAATACTGCAATAACTTAAATAATTGTTTTTTCTTCAAGGCGTATATACAATTTTGGAGATGAAAAATAAACAAAACAACTTCAAAGAATTCCTTACTTTTCCTTAGCTTTATTGAGTATTTTTTGAGCATGAACAGGGGCAGAGCAGAGGTATTTTGGTGCTATAACCCAAGTAATTTGCATATTGTTTTTAATTATGGAAGACAGAACACAATTCTGACATTGTTCCTTAAAATCATATTGAAATACTATTGTTGTTACAGTCTACTAAACAGATAAATAAAGATGCACAAATATGTGTCTTGAAAATTTAACAGAATAAAAAAAAAATCAAAGTTGACAATAAGCGCTATTTGGTTGTGAAATAATCTTCCTTGGGATATGATGGAGAAAAGCTCCATCTCTAGGAATATTAACTGTTACATTACACAAAACACTGAAAATATACTGGAGGGAATAATTTTGTACTGGCAGCAGTCTGGACTAATGTCTCTTTCTGTAACTCTTATAATATCTACAAAGAATATGTTTCAGCTACTCAGTCTTAAATTCTTCTTTGGATCTCACATAATCTAGCATAGACTTTGATTACAGCATGTATTATAGTAATCAAGAGTACAGACTGTAAAAATAAGGAGTTTTATAGAAATCTAAATAATAAATAAATAATGTGTCAAATGTACTAACCTTTTTTCATGCCTATCAGACATGGTTGTAACGAGTATATGAACATGTTATGAGATTAACTCAGTTCGTTAGAGTCTGGTGCTAATAATGCCACTGTTGTGGATTTGATCCCTTTATGTGCCATTTACTTAAGAGCTGGACTCGATGATCCTTCCAGTTCAGAATATTCTGTGATTCTGTGATATCTGTGTAGCATTCCCCTCCTTTTGAATGCCACAGATTACCAATTAAAAACAATGTGACATTATACAAGCTATTCCTGGCTTTTGAATTACTGTCACAAGTATAGTAAAGGAAGGAAGAAAATGCTTATAAAGCTGGCCCACTAAAATTCACTCAGTGTTATTCTTCCACAGAGAACAAACATGCATGTAGCAAAATGTATTTTACTGAGAAAAGCTCTCAGTCTTTCTTCACCACATTTTTGTGGAGTTACTATTTCTTTCCCCAAAGCAGCATTTAATCTAGTTTCAAAGTGGCAATATTTTGTCTATTTGCTTCATTCTAGTGTGCGATTAAAAGAGCAGAGTACTGAAGAGGTTCCAGATTAGACAACAGTATGTAACTAAATTGGTTAGAGCATGGTCTCATGACACCAAGGTCAGGGGTTTGATCCCTGTAAAGGCCATTCACTTAAGACTTGAACTCAACAGCCCACCTGAAGTGAATGTACACTAATGCACGCAGTATGGGCAACAGACAAGAGGAGCTGGAAGCCACTGTGCAGCAGGAAGGCCATGATGTAGTCGCCATCACAGAAACGTGGTGGGATGACTCGCATGACCGGAGTGCTGCTATGGAAGGCTACAAGTTCTTCAGAAAGAACAGGCAGGGTAGGAGAGGTGGAGGGGTGGCTTTATATGTTAGAGAGTCTCTTGACTCTGTTGAACTTGAGGTCAACAACGATAAGGTTGAGTGCCTGTGGACCAGAATCAGGGGGAAGACCAACAAGGCCGACATCATCATAGGTGTCTGTTACAGACCGCCCTACCA
>NW_020955861.1:28766-43795 GCF_003031625.1 Empidonax traillii
TATGAGGAGAGGCTGAGGGAGCTGGGGTTGTTTAGTCTGGAGAAGAGAAGGCTTAGAGGTGACCTCATCACTCTCTTCAACTACCTGAAGGGAGGTTATAGCCAGGTGGGGGTTGGTCTCTTCTCCCAGGCAACCAACAATAGGACAAGGGGACATGGGCTCAAGCTCTGCCAGGGGAGGTTTAGGTTTCTTTACGGAGAGGGTAATCAGGCATTGGAACGGCCTACCCAGAGAGGTGGTAGATTCACCATCCCTGGAGGTTTTTAAAAAGAGATTGGATGTGACCCTTAGTGCCATGATATAATAATTGGAGTTGGATCAGGGGTTGGACTTGATGATCTTGGAGGTCTTTTCCAACCCAATCTATTCTATGATTCTATGATTCAATGATCCTTGTGGGTCCCTTCTAACTCAGACTATTCTGTGAAATGCAGTCCCACTTGAAAAAGTGTTGAAGATTGTTATTCTACTTTCCAAGTACTTTTAGGTTCCTCTCTTAAAATATCCTTTATTTTCTTGATGGATTAATAAAATAAGCTGTGTCATTATTTTCATCATTAATCTTTTTTATTTTGCTTTCACATTTCAGAATATTTCAAAGTAAACATTTTGTTTTCAGCTACTGCAGTCCTTTATAGTGAAGAATCAAGATCTGAGTCCTCTCAGAACTAGGCACAGACTCCCTAAAATTCTGTGGCTCCTTCCATTCATATCAGCTGCAGTTGAATCAGGCTTTGAAGAGGAATAAACTTTTGATGTTACTTAGTTGTTCATCTATTATTAAGGAAATTATTTTATATTGAGTAATTACCTTACAATTTCAAGAAGAATAATTTTAGTATTGGTGACAATATTTTTTGAAAGACACCTCTTGTTATTTTGGATGACTAACTGCCAGACACAGATGTGGTAATGGCTTTTCCACCTTACTCATTTTAGCTGTTGATTATAATTAATTGGAGCTTTTTTAAAAAAAGCATGTGATGTACAGTAGCAGATGTTCAGTATAAAAATTTGTCTGGGGAAAACATATCTAATCAGTGCTTGCTTGGTGAAAGAAGACTGATGAAAAAGAAATAATTAGTGTTCTGTAGACAAATGCTTTAGGGCTCTGAGACCCTAAACTGTGAGGCCACAGTGTATTGATCTCTGAGTCGTGTCTTTTCGTATTCCTCATCTGCTAATGACAGGGCAAACTAGAAGAACATGAAATTAAATTCCACTGCACTCTGATACTGAATGGCCTAAGGGCTAGGGGATTTTTTGGCATATTTGGAAAACGGTAAACATACATTGAATCATAGACTCACAGACTCTTCTGGGTTGGAAGGCACCTTAAAGATCACCTAGTTCCAACTTACCTGCCATGGGTTGGGACACTTTCCCAGATTGCTCAAAACCCCACCCAGTCTGTCCTTGAACACTTCCAGGGACTGGATATCCACAACTTCTCTGGATAACCTGTTTTCTGTGTCTCACCACATACAGAAAAAATTACTTCCTCGTATCTAATCTAGACCTACTCTCTTTCAGTTTAAAACAATTTTGCCTTGTCCTGTGACTACAAAGCCCTGTAAATAGTCTCTCTCCATCTTCTTTGTAAGCTCTCTTTGGCCATCTTCTGGACTTGCTCCAACAGATCAACATTATTTCTGTGCTGGGAATCCCAGAGCCAGATGCAATGTTCCAGATGGGATCTCATGAGAGCAGAGTAGAGGGGCAGAATTACCTCCCTGGACCTGCTGGCCTTGCTGCTTTGAATACAGCCCAGGACGCAATTGGCTTTCTGGGCTGTGAGCGCACATTGCTGATTCATGCCCAGCCACTCATTCACCAGCACCCCCAAGTCCTTCTCAGCAGGGCTGCTCTCCAGGTATTCATCCCCCAGCCTGTATTGATATTGGTAGTTGCCCTGACCAAGATGCAGCACCTTGAACTTGGTCTTGTTAAACCTCATGAGATTCCCATGGGCCCACTTCTCAACCTTGTCCAGGAGCCTCTTATTAGTATCCTGCCCCTCAGCTGTGTAAAGCACCACTCAGCTTGGTGTCATCTGCAAATTTGCAGAGGGTGCACTTGATCTCTTCATCTATGTTATTAATGAAAATATTAAGTAAGAAGCAGGTAAGCTTAGCATTATTGCAAACTGCATTATATAAATAATAATACCATAAGAACCCTTGTTAGCCGTAGTCAAGCAATGGGTTAGCTGATAGACTGAGTAACATCGGGAAAACAAAGTTTTACAGGCTAAAAGTAATTTCCTTAAAAACTGATAGAGCAACTCCTGTAGTCACTGCATTGTCACTGACCATTGTTTTTCACTTCCAACGTAATTTCTTTGTCCCAGAGGCTGAGATACAACTACCATTCTTATCTGCAAGAATATATCAGGCCAAGAATTGGGAAGCTGTGCTAAATTTTTTTTCAGGTTATTTAGGGTTCAGTTAGTTGTAGTTTGGTTGTTAGTTGGTTGTTTTCTCTGCTCAATAGGTGTAGCTAACATCAGAGATAAACCTTATGCAAAAAGAGTAGGATGTTCCTCATATAACATGGTAATTCAAAACAGTTTTACATCATTACATATTTTTTGTCCCAAATATGAGCAAACAAATAGAAGACTCCTACTTTTTGTCATACAGATAAGGTAAATGTAAATAGATTTATAAAGTGATGTGTTTTGTCTGTAGGTATCTGAAAAATAAACACTTTTTATTCACACAAAATAACTGACAATTGGGAGACCTGATTAATGTGACATGGCTTTGGTTTTTACTTAACTATATACATTTAGAAGAAGTAGAAAACACAACATAGATTTGCAAATTTTAGCTGGAAGTCCTAGTAGGAGATCGTGCAGAAGTACTTCAGATGTGCAGATACAAATAAGCTAGATAGAAGGATGTAAGTGTTATTACAATTGATCCCTTTTTAAGGAGAGTCACTAGTGAAGTGCTTGGGCTTAATGTATTAGAAGGATGAGGGTGCCAAACTAAGCTTAGTGTTGCTAGTTAGTTAGCATATTTGCAAAAAATGGAAGAAAAACTCTCTCTGCTGTCACAGGAGAAATCTCAAGTCAGACTGGTTGAATATGTATTGCAAATTTATGGAGAGATAACCAAACATCTACTATTTGAGCAATGAAGTCCTTGTATTCACAACAATACCTATATCAAAAAAGTGACTTCTTCAACTCTTCAAAATTATTTTTCTTATTAGAAATTTATATTTCTTCTAATTAGTCTTGATTAATGTCTCTCTGAATACTAAAGGACTTTCTCTTTTGACATGAGAGGACAGGTTTTGCATGGTCTCTGGTACTGTGACTGTGGCAAAAGTCACACACACTGCTCTCATTCCTCAGACTTAAGAGCTCAGGGGTACACATTAGTGCAGTACCTAAAATACTACATCAGGGGTCTCTGTTGCAGGCAGTACTGTAAATGTACTTTTTAATATTCTTCTATCTTTTTTTTTCTTACATTCCCTGAGATACAAATTCTCCTATATAGGATATAGGAAAAAAATTTTCTTCACTTAGAAGAAAATAGGTTTATTTTTTGGTTTAGATTTTCCTATGTTAAAATAAATTTATGACATCCCTGTTTTAATCCTTCTCATTAATTGTTTTTCTTGTTGTTTTTTGATTGTTTTTACGTGGAGAAGTGTTTTCTTTGTGATGAAAATTGAATAGGTTGAGAATCAGAGAATTAGAGACCAAAAATAAGCCATTATTAGTAGAAAAAACCCATAACATTAAAAATGAATCTGTGCTTCAAATAGCTGAGACTCAGTTTATGTAAAGTCTGTGCCAGTGGTGAGGGACTCTTTAAAACACTGTTAAGTAAACCAGTATTATAGTTGAATAATGGCTTGAGGCAAAGAATTAATGAAAAAACTACCCTGTTGTGAAACTCAGCAGATTAGAGCTATAAAATGGTTATTATATCTAGAAGTGTTAAAGCTGGTTTGAGTTTTTAAATTTCAGGACGGGAAGTAAGATGTATTCATTTGAGGACATCTATTAGCAGTTAACTAAAAATAGTCAACACATTGCTGACCTTGATAAACATCCAAGGAAAAAGAAACAAACAAAAGAAATTATTATAGTGGGAAAGTAAGTGAAAGTTCTGACCTCAGAATAATTAAATAAAAGTTATTTTGTTACCTGTTATGGTTTGTAGTGTCCTCAAACTTCTTGATCCCTAGATGGTTTCTCTTAGTCCTTGGAGAGAATATATATTCTTATGAAAATTACTGATTAATAAGTACTTTCAAACCTACTTGAAACTGACATCACTTAATGCTTGAATTATGCTTTTATTTACTTACTCATTTGAGTATTAATATCTATATATTCAGCACTTCAATGAGGAAGAGTTGTCCATTTCATGTTTCTTCTTTCAGGCAGAAGAAATAAAGAGACATCTGGCCCAGCTCCACTGTTTTGGTGCTAAGATAGAGTAGAATCAGTGAGTTAGTGGTGTGCAACATTCAGAAACTGCCAGAAGCAATTAGAAGGACAGGGCAAAACCACATATGTATCTGCAGCCATCAGCTCTAGCAAAAAACATGCACACCTTAATTCAATTACAATTTTGGAGAAGAAACTTGACTGCAAGACTGCTGTCCTTAGGAATATAAGCAGTTATTAGATTAGGAAAAAACCCACCACAACCCAACATTCCTTTCAGCAACATTCATTTGCCTAGGACATAATGAACAGAAGGCAGATTTAAAATTTTATGCAAAGAAAGGGAGGGTGATTCATGTGTAGTCCAACAGCAAGAAGTCTTGTACACATATAGTGCAGATGAGAACTGATAAATGGTTATGTAGCCAACATGAGTTCCCATACTTGCATGTAAGTCAACGGTAATGAGCAGGGACGTCACTTGCTTATATCAGTGAGAGTCTGTCCTGCTGTATAGCAACGTTTATACCATACCAAGTTATGCATGCCTAAATGAATAGGGCCAAATGAGCTTCCATGGATGAGAAATGTCTGTAAAAGAAAGAGACATGAAAATTCATTATAATCACACTTACTTTTGTTCAAAATGAAATAAATAAAAACCCTCATTTGAATATGGTGAAACATATCAATTGCATTTATATTTCTTACCTTGTGCACTCGAAGTATCACTGTATTCAACTAAAAAAAAATCTGTGCTGAACAAGTTTTATTTTACATTCTTGAAAGGCAACTAGGGCAGAGTAAGCTATGTTTTCTTTTTATACATTTTAGTCTGAAGTAAGACCCTAGTATGTTCTATAACATTAAAGAGTCTTTGACAGGTTTATGTCCCATTTGAAAAAAATGCTGACAGCTAGATATCATAGAGTTTTTGCTTTCATATGCAAATCCAATCTTTTGTGCCTGGTTCTCATCAACAATTCAGAAAATTGCAGCCTTTTTTCTAATTAAAATGTTATAACAATAAAACCTGAGAATAGCAATCCTAAAGTCTCTTTGATGTAACAGAAGATAAAATCCAGTGCAATTTTGCTAGTGTATGTGAAAGGTGTTTTTTTTTTTCCTTTTCTAGTAACTGACTTTAATGTCAAATCACAGATCAGGTCATTATCAGTCAGGGCTAGAGGCAACATCTCCCACTAGAGTGTATTTTGAACTGAGGTGTAAATCTGAGATTAGATTGAATGGTCATGTTTTTCAGAAAGTCTCAGGCAGTAACTCAGACACTTCACTTAGAAACAGATTTATTTGAATGGTGTAACATGCAGACATCAATAAACAAATTTTTCTTTGTCAGAAGGAATAATTGCTGGCAACCTGAGTTTTAACACGAGGCAGGAGCTGGATCACTGAGCTAATTTATTTAATTAAGCAAAGTTCCTGAGATGGAACTATTGAATTTTGAACATATGAACTTTGTGAAAGGTTACAGAGGGATGCATAAAACTTAAGGTATCTGAAGTTAAATAGGCAGCAGATCTAAAAAGAATCTTATCATAGGATAGTGGCATATGCATTTTATGTGCTTATTTGATGTATCTAAAATTTTATTAGGTTCTGATCCACAATTGCCATTTTTCACCATGCAAAGGGTTGATAGTTTAGTTAAGTCTGAGAAAGTGGAAGCAGCCTGATGAGAGAGCCGGTACAAAGGGTATGTATGAGCAGGGCCACTGTTGTAAATGTTTAGTTAGAGTTCCTTCCAGCAAAAAGTAAGATACAAAGATAGGTCAAGGGATTTTACTGACTGTGACAAATTGAGAGTATACAACCTTATCAGTTGCTCAAGCATTTTGATACCTCTACTATTTTCAAATACATTCTAGGTTCTGGCAAGAAGTCATTATAAAATTGGGTGCTTTTACCAAATGAAAGTAACTGAAAATGTCTTCCCCTGCTCTCTGCGAATTTATGAACACAGTTTGCTACACAAAGCAGAGCAGGGAAACAACAGATATAAGTGAAGTGTCATTGATTCCAATGTTAGCATTTTTTGAGATAATCAGTCAAGACAAGAAAAGGAAATAGTTAAAGTGATGAGAGGAGCAACAACACAGGGTGTATCAAGGACAGAGTCTTAAAATGTGATTGTTAAACAATCTGTTGTCCTTTGGTCGTGCACTCCATGGTGAATAAGAGAGAAAATAGGTAGACAGAAAGAATAAGAGGACTCTTTTGTGCAGCTGTGAGCTCTGCACAGGACTTCTACACAACTTTCACAAGGGTGCTGTCTGAACAATTAACTGCCAAATGTGTTTCCCAACTTATGTTTCGCAAAGCTTGTGGTGGCAGCAGCTCTCCACAGCAGATGTAGCCAAGGGGAGTTGTAGTGTCCTTCACACCACCATCTTTGCTGTATTGATACAAATATTATCAGATGACAGCAGTGAAAAGCTGGAGGTCATCGGAGGTCACTTGCATTTCCTGTAGTACATGAGCTAAACTTTTGCATTCCCTTATTCCTTGCCAAAAGTTTTTTTTTTTTTTCTGATTTTCTCTAAGATAAAGACATTGAGTCATTAGCCTTCTAAACTTCAATCTTTTTTTAATGTCTGTTGAGTTGCTTGTATTTTGAACAAATTGCTTTTGTAAGAGAAAGTCACAAATTCTGATGGCATACAGAATTCTTGGTGGAGGGAAATGTCTAATAAGCTTCAGTCCCATGATGAAGAATTGCATCAAAATTTGAGCAGGATGGGAATGTAGAGTGAGATGATCAAAGCTGTTGCTTGTGAGATCATGGTTCCATGCCTTGGTAGAATTCCACCCAATTCAAAATAAAGAGCAGAGGGAAAACTTGTCACACAATCACCTATAGAGATAGACATTAGAGAAATAAAAGTCAAGCAATTAAAAACCTGTTTGGTGCCTTAGGCATTTTTCAGTTCATTGTTCATCAGCTCCATTGCTCTGTCTGTTCCACTTAATGGTTCATTTGGTTGAATTTTAGATCAAAAAACAAAGAAAAAATATGCTATGCAAAAGAGAAAATTGTTATATTTTCTCAGGACATGCTGGCTCCAGATCAGAAACTCTAAGGTGACAGGTACAAATGTGCTGTCTTATTGAGTATGTGGAGGCATAGAGATTCAGTTAAATCTTTTATATCTAGTATTTTGGTTACAGTTGTTTTAAAATATGGCTCTAAAAATCTGAGAAGAGAGTACAGCAGATCTTATTAGCAGGTAAAATTTAGGTCTAGTTCTTTTATCACACAGGTTTAATTAGGATGCTCTTTATAATTAGTAACAAAACTCTATGCATTTTACTTCTGTCCACGTTACAGGAAAGTTACCCTATGGAATCAGATGAAATATTCCTCTGACACAAAATCCTGCCTCTGATAATGACCAATAGTAGACACTTAGGATAGATGCAAGGTAATGTCTTTGCTCTGATGTACTACCCCTTAATTTATCAGTAATTTGAAGACTGGCCTCTCGATCCTTCAGCCTACATGACCTTAATGGACTTAATCTCCTAAATTGTCTTATCTCTCTCTCATGACAAATGTGTTTTGCTTTTAATGTTTCCAGGAGTCTGAGTAAAAGAGGAAATGAGTTTACACTCTACTTGTAAAGCTTATGATGTTTTCCGTATTTTGACTTAATAAAGTCACCAGTCAGAAGTGTACCGTCAAATTCAATTTAGAATAAGACTGAAATCTAAAAGGTGGGTTCCCAAACTATCTGATATTCAAGAAAAATCAGCTGTGTACTTTTAGTCAGAAATAGGTTCTCTGTCTCTACCTCCAGTTGTCTCATTGGTCCCACAACGTCAAGGGTCAACACACTATAGAAAGACCTGAATCACCCATTATTTCCAGCCTGAGTAGACACAGAACTATTTAAACCTCAAGTCAAAATCCTTTCTCATGGGATGCATGATTTTAGTTTGTAGGTCAAAGGAAACTGATCCAAACCTGAAATTTTAGCATGGATTAAAGAAAACTTTTTTTTTCTTTTTTCATTGTTCTGCTTTTCTGTTCTTTTCCTCTGCTAAATGAATGTCATGGCATTTGGTTCTATTGTTCTGAGACAAAAATATATTTATTGCTTAATTTGAAAGTGTAAAGGCTAGTTAGTGGAATAAATGATTTTGTAAGCCTTTTTGTTTTGTTTTGTTTTGTTTTGTTTTGTTTTGTTTTTTATGTCATTAATAGAGTTTCCATGTAGGTTAATTAAACAAATTTATAATTTGGATGCTCAAAAATTGTTATAGGGTTATCCAGGCATCTACATTCTTATGTCAGTATAATAAATCAGTGAAACAAAATTGCTGTCCTACTACACCATATTGCTACAGTGTATATCATATACTATATTTCTTCTATATCATTAACTATCGCAGAGTTCCAGTTATTTAAAAGTTGATTTATAGATGAGATACCTTTTCAAGCACTTGCAAGAGAAGATTTGAAGGGGTATGAAAGAGGATACTGTAGGGGAAATTCATGGGGAAAAAATAATTGGTCTCAGAACTAATTTAATAGAAAATACTACTAGAAATAGTAACTACTTGCCTCAGTAAAGACATACGCTTTCTCACTCCTACCTGTTACCTATGGAGACAGTGGAATCAAACTCTACCTTCCTTAATCACACAGCTGATGTGTGTGTGTGATTTCTCAGACAATTTGTACCTTGTGGGGAATAACCACAGTGTGATAAAATGATCATAAAAGCAAACTAAATGCCATGCTTTTCTTTCATAATTTTGGAGAATTGTATGGATTATATCTCTGATGAATAGCTGGCAATCAGGATGAAACACTTGTTCTACAGCAAGTGGCTGCATGCTGCAAAGTCCTATTTAAAGTCTTGCAGGCCGGGTGCTTAGTCAGCATCACCAGAGAGTGGACCTTCCAAAATTATGTCCTGAACATGTTCAGTCCTACAACTAAAGTGCAAAGATTTTATTCCCTCAAAATGTATGAAAATATCATACTGACATGTATAAAACACACGAATAGGCATATATTTTATAATACAGAATTGTTGGTTAGGCAGAGTGTAAATGATCTCCAAATAAAGGACAGAGAGACTTTAGGTGTGTGAAAGGTTAGACAACATGAGCATTGAAATAAGAGGCTATAGTTTGACAGCAGTTTGACACAAACTGTGCTGAGAATCGTTGCCATTCAGTCCTTCTCTTTGTTCTCCTGTCCTACATCTCTGTCAGCTTGCCCACCCATACAACATGCAGAGGTCTAATACAGTTCATTAGGTGCAAGAACTGATCCTACAGGGATAGTTTGCTCTTGGTCCTCATGGTCAGGCTGGAATGTGTACCAGGAGAAAGAAGGGGGAGGAACCGCAACAAACTGCTTAAATTGCCATAATATGCCACAGAAGTAGCGAAGATGTTCATGTGCTCTATCAACAATCTAACTCCAGGAAGTCGAACTCAAAGGGAGGAAGAAGAATGCAGCACAAAAGCACAGGGATGGAGCATTTATATATTACATACTTTATCTGGTTTCTGGATTCTCTTAACTTATTTTTTAAGACCACTATCACCCATTTTAAACTCTCAAACTAGAACTTAAGCTAAATGAAAAGATGTACATAATGGAAAACACATTGTTTTTAGTAACATTTATTTAAATACAGAATATTTTATGTATAGCTAGAGGTCTGATGTTTGGCGTACAAGAGATGAGAATTTAGGGAAACATCAAAAAGGGAAAGAAGAGTTCAGAAGAGCTTGGTGGTGTAGGTTGTGTTCTACATGAGTATACTTCAGAAGTACTTTTATTACCGATGCATCTTTACCTAACATTACACCTTCCTAAGGTGTATTGTGCAAAGACTTCAAGACTTTCATAGTCCTAATAGTCACTTATTGATTCAAATTATTCTTCACTATTTAGAGTGGAAACTGTTAGTGTAACACAGGTACTCATTATACTGTTTAGTGGCTGACCTAATGCTTAAATAATATACACTTTTCCTACATACATGTGTATAGCCTTTCCACAAAATTATTAGCTATTCTGGATAACCAGTTCAGCACTCAAAGACAAACATGTACTTAAAGTCCTTACCAAAATCAGACTGTTCATCTTAATGGCAAATTCATGAGTGTTTTCAATTTTCATTACAGTTCTAGTTGGAATAATAGCTTAGTATTTTTCTAGTAACTCCACAGGCATTTTCTTACAGGATAGAAGAGAGTGAGACACATGTAATAGATGCTTATTTTCAATACCTTTTTCCGTACTGCTAGCAGAAGGGCTTCTCAGGTAGAAGAGCTAAGAACACAGCTCTCTCTGACCTCCTCTCAGGTTATATGGCTTTAGGGAAGTGATCTGTAATAGCTGATGGAACCTCTGTCATCAGCTCCTATGGTTGTCCAGTGACCGGTTTTCTTTCACAAGTTTCATTACTGTTGTTGTTGTCGTTGTTATTATTATCATTATTTTGTGGAATGACAAGTTTGGGTAAGAGGAATTTATTTTGCTTTAATAATTCAATTTTTTTTTCCAGATTATTTCTAACATTTTAGATGCTTGAATTCTCTTTGCTTCTTGTATCACTTCACACCCGCCCACTTGCCAGATACATACAAGTATTTAGGATTTTAATTGTGTTGTAAACTGACATATCACAAGAAAATAGTAGGATGGGGAATTCCTTGAAGATAAAGGATTGCAAGTATCCCTTCAGAGTATCATTCTTAAATCACACAAGTGTATAATCTATTCTTTTTAGCCCATCTCTGATGAACGTTACGATGAGAAGACAGGAGAGTCAAGTTAATGCTTGTCCTTCCATTTTTACTCCATCTGAGCTGCTGTCAACATTTATCAGCAACTGCAGGATGTGGACGTACTTCTTTAATCCCATGTATAACTACATTCCGTTCTCTAATACAGTTGTGATTTATTCCGAACATTGTTATCTCATTCATTCCAGCTGGCAGCTCCACAAGACTGGGAGATATCTTCATTGTCACATAGACTGTTTAAAAGCATGAGCACCATAAAAGCCAAAGTACAGCATTCTGGGATCTGACACTGCATTTTGTTGGAAAAATGAAATCTAATTAGAAAATTACTTGTAATAATTCTGTACATGAGTTCTCTCTTTCAAAACAATGTCATTGTTTGCAGACAGGTAGGAATTTGGAGGAGCCAGTTGTAAATTTATATTTACAGTGGTTTTGAACATTGGGTTTGGGACCAGACTGGTCATGGAGCAACTGTCCTAAGATACCAGGAGCTAAAAGTTCCTGAAGAAGGAGTCACTGATTTATGGCTTTCTAGAGCAATGCTGAAGTCCCAGGAAATGAAATCTCAAAGCTGCAAGGTATCTTGGTATTTTCTGTCTGTAACATGATGGAAATATCCACTGAATAATTTCAATATAACTGGCAGTCTGTTTTAATAAAGATATTTCCCGTGATTCACTACACATTTTGAATACAGTTGGAACTTATCCATTTTAAGAAAACCTTATCAGAAAATCTGGAAGCTGATTGCATATAGTATAACCCCAGATAATTAGACAGGCATAAAAAGTTATCAAGGTATGCACTAAAAAGTAAACATGTGTCTTTGATTTTAGAAAAGCAAAAACATTTGAATCAAAAAAGTTTTTCTTGTTGAAGATGGTGAATTTTTTCCCCTTCCAGTCCTTACTCCTTCCATAGAGAATTGTGTCAAAAAGATAGAAAAACTTTCATGTTCTATGTTTTTTTTTCTTGATAGTTTTAATGGCAATCCATTAGTCTGAGAGGAAATCTTTCAAAGCTGTTCACACTTTCAAAATTGTGCTATGCAACTCCCATTAAAATCATGAGGAACCTGGAGGCTAAACGTCTTCCCAGCTTTGAAAATGTACCCTAAGCTACAGTAATTGCCATTTATCTGTGCTTGAATTAACTGGATTATTCATCATATTTCACTTCTTAAATATTATGATTCCACTTCTGGGTACCAATACAGTTGTGATTCAATGATATAACTGTATTGTAAAATCCCAAAGCGTGGTCTTCTTCATTTGTCATGTAGTAAGCTCATACATACAAAAATGTAAATTTTTCACTACTTATATCAACTATTTATCTTATTACAAAATAAATGACAGAGAAATTTCTCTCATGGAAGAAAATATTGTTCATTTATTATGCATGTTAACTTCTAAAAAAAATATTCATCACAAGCCAATGTGAAACCTTGATGAATTAATAAAACTAGTAGACATCAATTGTAATGTCACATGAATCATTATCAGTAATTCTGAAAAGTTTGTTCAAATATGTGTGCAAAAATTTCTCTAGAGTTAATTAAAAGAAGAATTGTAAGCAGTAATAAAATTGAAAAATTATTGTGATGAACTCAAAATGATAAGCTATAGGGCTGGGCAACTTAGTATAACTATATAACACTTAAATGTATTAAGAGTTTGTCAACTAATGTAGATACAAGTGATCTTGGAACATGAAACCTACTAGCACTCTATTTTCTCACTAACAGATGTTTATTTGACTTGTATTATCTACATGTGACTGCTATTGATGGGTTACTTGAGCACATTGTGAGAAATTACCTTTTCATATGCATCCACATCCTGTAAATGTATTATTCTCATAAATACAGGTCTTTGTGAAAGTCTCGCATGATTCTGAAATGTAAAGGGGAAAAGTACAAGTTGAATTTTCCTTAAAATCAGATTTTGTTTAGCATTATGCTATATACAAGACAAAAATGAATGTCAAAAATTTCAGTGAAACTGATTTGTAACTTCAGATCCAAACATGATTTAAAACCAAAGCCAGAATTTTGACAACACTGTAGTTACAGAAGCCTTGAATTCTTATCTGGGTCCAAAATTTGTGACCTGTGATTTTGTTTCTTTGTTTGCTTGTTTGTTATACTTTCCAACACAAGTTTTTCATAGGGTAAAGAATAAAATCCACTGTCTCTAACTTCCTAAGGAACATATATGTACAAATCAAAAATATTTTTTATCAATGCAAATTCAGAGGAATTGATTGAAAAACAAGTAGAGCTATTTCTCAAGTAACCAGGGGGTTGATTCTTGTCATAACAAACCTTGAAAAATCTAAAATCCAACATATGCTGGAAAATTTTACAGAATCAAAGAAAAGGGAAGCCAACAGTAAAAGAGAAGCAGCATCCCAGTTTGTCACAGCTAGAGGCAAACATGAAGCTGACAAAATAAAATCTGCTACAGCCAAATGGCAGAAAGGATAATTTTCCGATTTCCTTGCCTGAGTTTCTGTGATTAACAACAAAAACAGAGGGGAAAAATTAGTGGGTATCAAAACTCATGAGAAATTCCCTAGCGCTGTCATATTTTAAAAGGCCACAGAAGCTAAGAGGACAAACAAATCAGCGTCACATACCTAGAGCAAATATACTCTTGTTTCACTTGAACAGTAACACAAATATTCAGCTGCAAATTATCACCCAGCTCATGGAAATGATCTGAAGATGAAATTTGTACTCATATTAGTGCTACTTATATTCCCTCTCTTCCAGCTTCCTACTCTCTTACCCTGCCCCACTATAGTTCATATTCAGTACAGTCATTAAAATGGGAGTGTATCCATAGCTCCATCCTCATTTTGACACCTGATACATTATTTCTTCTATCATTCCCTCTAACAGGTGGTGGTTCCTAGTCCAAGTTTCTCTATTTCTCAAACCTGATCCCAAAGTGGGAATGTGCACTTTCTGATTATGGTTAGCAAGAGCTATTGAAACTTGAACCCCAAAATTTCATTTTAATTTTTCTTTGAATTTATAAAGAAGTGCTGTTTTCTCCAGTAACTGAAAGGAACCCAAGAGAGTAAGAATCAGAGTCTTGGAAGTCAGAAGTAAAAATATGGTCACTGGATCTTTCTTGATTCTTCCTCACTTGATTTTAACAGTAACTAGATACATACCACAGAAATATGAAATGGTGGTGGTTAGTATTATTTTGCAGAGAAAATCATCTTTTGAAGGTGCTAAGAGCTGATTTAAGCAGAAACTGGGTACCTGGCTACCTCTACAAATCTGTTAGAATCATAGAATCATAGAATAGATTGGGTTGGAAAAGACCTCCAAGATCATCAAGTCCAACCCCTGATCCAACTCCAATTACTATATCATGGCACTAAGGGCCACATCCAGGGATGGTGAATCCACCACCTCTCTGGGTAGGCCGTTCCAATGCCTGATTACCCTCTCTGTGAAGAATTTCTTCCTGACATCTAACCTAAACCTCCCCTGGCAGAGCTTGAGCCCATGTCCCCTTGTCCTATTGTTGGCTGCCTGGGAGAAGAGACCAACCCCCACCTGGCTATAACCTCCCTTCAGGTAGTTGAAGAGAGTGATGAGGTCACCTCTAAGCCTTCTCTTCTCCAGACTAAACAACTCCAGCTCCCTCAGCCTCTCCTCATAGGACTTGTGCTCAAGTCCCTTCACCAGCCTCGTTGCTCTTCTCTGGACCCGCTCCAGCACCTCAATGTCCTTCCTGAACTGAGGGGCCCAGAGCTGAACACAATACTCAAGGTGTGGCCTCACCAGTGCTGAGTACAG
>NW_020955861.1:46495-83265 GCF_003031625.1 Empidonax traillii
AGCCACCCCTCCACCTCTCCTACCCTGCCTGTTCTTTCTGAAGAACTTGTAGCCTTCCATAGCAGCACTCCGGTCATGCGAGTCATCCCACCACGTTTCTGTGATGGCGACTACATCATGGCCTTCCTGCTGCACAGTGGCTTCCAGCTCCTCTTGTCTGTTGCCCATACTGCGTGCATTAGTGTACATGCACTTCAGGTGGGCTGTTGATTTAATTCTTAACTCAGGCTTTCCATCCCTAGGTTGATCACTGGAGAGCCCAGTTTCAACCCCTTCCCCCTTCAAACCTAGTTTAAAGCCCTCCTGATAAGCCTCACCTCTTTCCTTTCCTGTCTTCATGAGCCTACAAAGCCAAAAATAGTAGAGTACAGTTCCGTACTGCTATAGCACATGTATCCAGATTTCAAGTAGCTGTTACCCCAATTTGGGTCTCTCAGCTGCCTTGGTAGACTCCATAACAGTCACTGTTTGGAGTTATGGAATGTTCTGTAAGTGTACTGTACTGTACTGTACATCTGCTTACGTAGGTGACTACCAGAATCATCTGTCAGACCTTTTATTTCATGACCCTTGTGTCTGCAGTTTAGCCATTGCTCTCACACGGATATTTCTCAAATGAGAGTCAATTATTCAAATGAAATAATTCTACTCTATGTATTAGCTGTGTTGCTGATGCAAGTCTGTTTTGCTCAGCAAATAATTTAGTTTAAATTATTCTCCTCAATTTTCTCCTTGGAAGGCATTAAAAAAACAAATATTTTGAATTAAACTTGTTTGAACATTCTCTTCTCCAAGACGTTTTTTCTTTTTCTAAGTCTCTGTGTTTCTTCTTCTATTAAAGAGAGAAAAACAAAATGAAGCAACACCACCACCACTTCTCTGCAAACAAAAAATGATCAGCAAACAACCCACCTGTCTCAAGCCCAAATTATCTGAACTTATGCCCAGAGGTTCCATGTTAACCTATTTTAGTAATGGCATTGAAATTAGAAAAATCTCTTTGTGTAACACAGGCATAACACAAGCCACAATTTTGGCAGATTTAGAAAAAGAATTTCAAATGTTATAACTAAAAAGTTTACTAGAAAGCAATTTTTGGTAGTAACGCCTTATCCACCCTACCTCTTTACAAAACAGGCAAAAGCTGTCTTGCCCTATATGAAACAACCAGACATACTCTGGCTCAGATACTGAAATGTCAATCTTTGTAAAATTTTTATTTTTCCAAATAAATGTTCAGGGTATTTTGAGGCCCCTATACATCTGAAGTATAGACAAAAAAAAGTAGAGCTTTTAAAATTAGAACCTACAACTCTCTGTCAGAAATTTTGAATGAGCCTTTAAGCATGATTTTGGCTGACTTGCAATATTTCATGCATTGAAATAAAACTAAAGTAATCCTTTAGAGACAATTGTATATCCTGATTCCTCCCCTATAAGCAGTATTACGAGTTATACAAGGTTTAAGACTTTTCACATATCCTTTATAAACTCTAATATTTCCCTTTTGACTATTTCTTAATTTGCTGTCTAAATTCTATATCATGCAAAAGCAATATGTAAATTTACTTTTATCTTACTGACTTCACAGTCTGTGTTTTCAGAGTTCTGTCATGTCCTGGGTTGCTCTTCAGCTGTGATTGATAAGGGGTTTCCCTCAGAGGAAGGAATATGTTTATTAATGTGACAAACATTCTTTATTGTTAAATGTCCAGACACTTAGGCCACCCCTTAAATTACTTTGTGAAATTTGTTTGTGTTGAAACATAAAGAGAACAAAATAGCTCATACAGACCTAGGAGCAATAGCCCCATAATGCTGGAATGGTATCCTCTGTTATTTTCTTGCTCTTATCAGTCAGCTTCTGTTACTGCAACTGAAATAAATGTTACCCCCCCTTTTTTTTTTATCAAATAGCACAACAGTTGTCATATAGAAGGGGACAAATCATAAATCAACTTATGGATATGCCAGTTTCTCCTCTGTGCCCACCAAGATCATGGAGTGGGTTTTCCCATAAACTCTGCCAAGATGTGGAAAATAAGGAAGTGACAGCTGACATTCAGCATGGCTTCACTAAGGGCAAATGGTGCATGGCCAACTTGGTGGCCTTCCATGAGAAGGTTCCAGCATTGGTGGATGAGAGAAGAGCAATTGATGTCATCTACCTGGACTTATGCAAAGTATTTGACACTGATCCATACAAAAACCTTGTCTCTAAACTGCAGGGACATGGATTTGACAGATGGACCATTCAAGGGATAAGGAGTGGGCTATATGGTTGCAGTCAATGTAGGTCAAGGGCTTGTTGTCTGAGTGGAGACCAGTGATGAGTTGTGTCCCTCAAGGATCCGTATTGAGTCTGGTACTGTTTAACAACTTTGTCAGTGACATGGACTATCAGATTGAGTGCACCCTGAACAAATTTGACAGTGACACCAAGCTTTATGGTGTGATTAACATGTTGGAGGGAAGGAGGAACCTGGACAGGCTTGAGAGGTGGGCCTGTGCAAATGTCATAAAGCTCAACAAGGCCAAGTGCAACATTCTGCACCTGGGTTAGGGCAATTCAAAGCACAGATACACAGTGGGCAGAGAATGGATTGAGAGCAGCCCTGGGGAGAACGACTAAGTATGTTAGTCAACATGAAGGGTCACCCATCTCCTAGAAGCCTCCACTTGCAGCACAGAAAGCCTCAAAAGAAATGTGGCCAGCAAGTCGAGGGAGGTGATTCTCCACCTCTATTTAGCTCTCCTGAGATCCCAGCTGGAGTGCAGCGTGCAGCTCTGGAGTCCTCAGCGCAAGAAGGCTTATTGAGGCGAGTCCAGAGAAGACCATGAATATAATCAGAGGGCTGGAGCACCTTTCATACGAAGACAGGCTGAGTGAATTGGGGTTATTCAGCCTGGAGAAGAGAAGGTTCTGGGGAGATCTTGTGTTAGTTTTCAAGTACTTAAAAGCGGTTGGCCATGAGGCAGTTGAACAGGAATATGTTATAAAGACACGTAGTGACAGGACAAGATAAATGGCTTCAACCTGAAAGAGGGCAGATTTAGATTAGATATTAGGAAGAAATTCTTCGCTGTGAAGGTGTGCAGGCAATGGCACAATTTGCCCAGAGATATTTTGGGTGCCCTATCCCTGAAAGTGTTCAAGGTCAGATTAGATGAGGCTTTAAGCAGTCTGATGGAAGGGGTCTCTGCCAATGGAAGGAGGCTTTAAGTCCCTTGCATCCTAAATCATTCTATGATTCCATGATTCCCCAAATTTGACTCATATTTGTGTCTCAGACTGTGCCTTTTTCCACAAAAATTATGACTGAAAAGATCAGACAATAGGTTTCCAAAAAAGGTGATGTTGGCAAATTATGTCAATCCTTTTACTGCAGTTCACTCATGTCCCTTCATATGTGTATTCCTTCACAGAAGCATAAATAGGTAATGGGAAACAGCTCAATCACAATAGGATATACCTGATTTGCCAAAATTATATGATGCTGTTGCATTTGTAAATGAAAAGATTTTATCTTGCCTAAAGACACACATACTAATATAATTTCAATAGATGAAAAGTCAAACTGCTTGGGAGTATCAATTGTGACATATTGACAAGTAATGCTGTTTGTTAACAGAGAGGATCTCATCAGTTATGTGGAGATTGGTGGCTGTCTTGGCCACAGCAACCATGAAGAGAGTGAGTTTAAAATCTCTGTTGAGAGAAGGAAAAGTGCCAACAAAACCTCAGCTCTGGACATGGGTAGAGGACATGTCAGGCTGCTCTGGGAATAAGTAAGTAAAGTGTCACAGGAAAATGTTTTTGCAAGTGCTGGTTTCCATCAGTACTGGTCACTTTTCAAACATCACCTCCTAAGGGCACAGGAGCAGGCAAATCTCAGATGTCAGAAGTCAAGCAGGCTAAACAGAAGGCCAGTTTGGCTGAGCAGGGATCTTCTCTTGGAAATAAAAAAAAAAACCTAAGGAATATGCCCAGTGGAAGCAAGGCCAATGTGACATGGAGAGAATTCAGAGATGCTGCTTGCCACTGTAGACAGAAAATACATGTGGCCAAAACTCAGCTGAACTGAAGGTGGCTAGAGATGTGGGGGAAACAATAAGATTTTTTTCAAGCATCTTAATGGCAACAGACAGTATAGAAATATCAGCACTGTTACAAGATGAAAATGGTATCCTCCCAAACAGGAACAGAGACAAGGCAGAGGTGTTTAACGCTTTCTTTGTCTCTGTCTTTAGCAAGGATGATGAACCAAGGGGATCTCAGTGCCCTGAGCTGAGGGATTGTGCTTGCAAGAATGATCAACTCCCAGTCAACTCTGAAATTGTGCAGGATCTGCTGCTCCAGCTGGATCCCTACAGATCTATCAGGCCTGATGGGATTCAATCCAGAATCCTCAAAGATCTAACTGATGTCATGATAAAACCTCTCTCAGTGGTTTTGATTGGTCTTGGGAATCCAGAGAGGTCCTCACTTACTGGAAGCTGGTGAACATTATCCGTGTTTTCAAGAATGGCAAGAAGGAGGAGCCTGGAAACTACAAGCCTGTCAGTTTCATTTCAGTGCTTGTTAAAATTACGGAGAAAATTATTGTGGGAGGTATTGAAAAACACCTGAAAGGCAGTGCAGTCACTGGTCACTGCCAGCACGGCTTCATGTGAAGAAAGTCCTGTTTATCAAACCTGATTTCCTTTTATGATGAGGTAACTCACCTAGTTGATCAAGGGAAGACATTTTGGATTTCAATAAGACTGAAATCTCACGCAGTATATTTCTGGACAAACTGTCCAGCACACAGTTGGATAAACAGATCATGTGGTGGGTGAGCAATTGGCTTACTGGTCAAGCACAGAGGGTAATGGTGAATGGGGTAACATCAGACTGGTGACCTGTCACTAGTGGGATTCCACAGGGCTCCATCTTGGGCCCTGTGCTCTTCAACATCTTCATAAATGACTTGGATGCAGGAGTGGAAGGGATACTGAGCAAGTTTGCAGATGACACAAAAGTAGGAGGAGCTATTGACCCCCTGGAAGGCTGGGAGGCCCTGCAAAGGGAGCTTGACAAATGAGAGACTGGGCAATCACCAATCATATGAAGTTCAACAAGTGGAAGTGCCACATTCTGTACCTGGGATGGGGTAACACTGGATATTTTTATAAACTGGGGAGTGATATGCTGGAAAGCAGTGCCGTGGAAAGGGATCTGGGAGTCATGGTTGACGGTCAGTTGAATATGAGTCAGCAGTGCCCTGGCAGCCTGGAGGGCCAAGTATGTTCTGGGGGGCATCAGGCATTGCGAGCTGGTCAAGGGAGGGGATTGTCCTGCTCTGCTCTGCTCTGGTGTGGCCTCATCTTGAATATTATGGGCAGTTTTGGGCACAACAATATAAGAAAGATACTAAGCCATTGGAGGGTGTCCAAAGGAGAGTAATGAAGATGGTGAAGAGCCTTGAGGGGAAGCCTTCTGAGGAGTGGCTGAGTTACTTGGTGTGTTCAGCCTGGAGAAGAGGAGGCTGAGGGGAGACCTCTTTGCAGTTACAACTTCCTTGTGAGTGGAAGAGGAGGGGCAGGCACTGATCTTTTCTCTGTGGTGACCAATGACAGGACCTGAGGGAATGGTCTGAAGTGGTGTCAGGGAAGGTTTAGGTTGGAAAAAAGTTCTTTCCCCAGAGGGTGGCTGGGCACTGGAACAGGCTCTCCAGGGAAGTGGTCACAGCATCATTCCTGACAGAGTTCAAGAAGCATTGGATTGTACTCTCAGGCACATGGTGTGACTCTTGGGGATGGTCCTGTGCAGGGGCATGAGTTGGACTCTATGATCCTTGTGATTACCTTCCGACTCAGCATATTCTATGATTCTGTGAATTGACTTGTGAAGCTCTTAGGTAGTGAGACTGACACAGGAGAATGCAGATCTGACTTATGCAGATGGTACATTTTACTCTTATTGGTATAGGAGAGAGGAAAAAAAAAGAGCATTTTCTGTGAGAAATAAAGTAAGACTTTAGCTATTGGAAAACTAATATCCCTTCACATTTGATCAGAGACCTCCCTCATGCTCATTCTGATGAAATTGATCCTGCTTGTAAATATTTTATCAGTTACTATACATACATCAGTCCTCAGGCTTGCAAAGTCCTTTGAGTGACCAAGAGAACACAGTTGTTTTACATATGACATAGATTAGCCTATTGTATTTTCATAGAATGGGCTAAAAATAACATACATTTAAAATTCAAATTACCATAAAATGTAACTTTAAAAATAGTTTTGCTGAAATAAATTTTTAAACATGAATATTTAAAATGGAAAAGGTTAGCTGTAAGGCATAAATATATAAAAAACATTTTTTATACAGTATGAAATACTCCAAATCTTTACATTAAAACTTGTACTGGTGTACTGCGTTAAATAAAAAAAGTACTAATTTCCTTCCTATAGATACAGACATAGACATTATCAATATTGATACTTGTGATGCAGCCTTTTGCTTCAAGGTTTATTTAAAATCTTCCTGTGCTGAATCTGTGTCCTTAGATTGCCTTAATTTCTCCAATTTGGAGGCCTCATGCTGGACAACATAGTAGAAAGCAATACAGCTCTTTGTAAACTGCCCAGTTGATTAACTTTTGTTGACCTCTTATAGAAACATCAGGCTTGGCTTTTCCCTTCTTCCCTTATAATCAACAGTTCTTAATAAATGAGCATAACAAATGCTAGGATACAAGTACAAAACATCATTTGTTTCAAGATTTTCCAATCAAAAGAGCACTGAACTGGCCTAAACTCTATGAAAAAAGGTTAATGACCTTTTTGTAACCTTTGACATGGTGGTGAAAAAATAAAATAAAACCAAAGCATCTGATTTTTTTTGGCCTTCTAATTAAATAGAAATTTTAGCTGTAAACATTATACAGTGTTTCATCCTTTTGTTGGTATTTTGTTTGGAGCTGACTTCTCATTAAGAAACATATGTAGATGAACTATAACTGTTATACTGATAAACCTGTAAAATTAAGGACTTCATAGTATAAAAGCTCCATATTACTGCTCAGTTTAAAGATTTATGGTATATAGAACTTTTTTAATGCTTATAGTTCTAGTTATGAACACAGCTATGTTGTATTTCATTACATTCTTCAGCTTACTACCATTACAACTGAGTTGCAAACCAGCTTTGAAGAGTGCTTTCTGAATATTAATCCATATAAATAATACAAGTTTATTATTGAAATGACCTGAAACAAACACGTGCACCAGGATTTTTGACTATTTGAAATGTTCTGACTAGAAGTAACCAGCATCATAGGATAAATTAACTTTACTACCTTCCCTTTAGAGAAGCTTTGAAACCTGCAAAATGTGATTTTATTAAAGCTTATTATTTAAGTCTGCAAAACCTATTAAAGCCAAATGGCACTAAAATGAACACCTTTTTCCATCCTCATTAATTTCCATTCGGGATTTTAAAGATTTTTTTGTGAACAAAAGGTCTGAGTCTTCCTGTACTTGTATTAGTTTACCTAGTCTAAGTCCCATTTATAGACAGCTTGGTAAAATCCTTGGAGTAAACCAAGATTTAGAAATATTTCAAACAATGTTCTAAATTTGATTGCTGCAAATCAAATCATCTGGATCAGCTAAATCAATAATCAACTTATCTCTCCTGGTTTAACACTGCCAAAAATTTCCAACCAATCACACTAAGGTTATCACAGGTGTACTTCATGATGCATTCATGAGTTGAGGTTTCCTTGGATAGACTGTATGATAAAAATTTTCCTAAATTACTACTTGAGGTAAAAAACCTGTTCCTCAAATGTGCTTATTTAGTACCAAAATTATTTAACTGCATGTAGTTATGTGAATTTACTTGGGTTTCATTTTATTAACAGTAGGTCATTTACATCAACTTCATGTTGGCAACATCATTATTATTCCATTAGTTCAGACTTAAAAGTGAGCCCATTCAAGAGGGACTACTCAAAAATACTATACCGGAAGAGTCCAGTCTCAGAAGTCTCTGCTCAAAATATTTTTGCCAGTTTATGCACATCTTGATGTCCAACATTTTAATCTAACAAATAAAAATATAACAAGGCTTTATTGTCTATTTTCTAAGCAGCAAAGTCTAAATAACTTTTTCTGTCAAAGGTAATATTTTCTAAAATTTTCTCGGAAATTTTACAAACAGCACTCAGCATTTAATGACTGCACTTACATTCACACATATACATACCTGCCAAAGGAATTTGCCTTCTACCTACTAAAAAGAATTGAATACTTGTTAAGAAGCTCTTTTAAAGAAATTTTTGGGAAAAGACAGGATGTGTGTTTAAAGGAATATTAAAGTGCTCACTGATGATAGAGAATAAATAAAATCTCTGTTTCTGGGATGAAAGTCTCTGAGTGAATAATTACTTTAGGAAAAGTTGTGCATAGTCAGCTTTGCACTTTGGAATGAAAGCAAAAGGGATTTTACATTATTTGCTGCACAAATAATTTCCCTCTTTTGAAGTCATTGACTGTCACAAACCCTTATTAAAATGTATTACTGAACCATAAGGAAACTTTGCTGGAAAAACACTTAGTACTACCTGAATATTCAGTTAATTAACTTTGTAATATTTGTTTATAAGGACATTAAATGTAAATATTTTAATTTGTCATGTTCTGAAAGAAACACAGACAAATTTGTGGAAATAGTTACCTATGATTCAGGGAAAACAGCCAAACCAGAAATTCAAAAGAAATGCAAATTGAAAACATTGGTGGGGTTTAAATTATTGTGGTGATAATTTTGTATTTGTGCAGTAATGAGCCAATGGGTAAGAGATGGCATGGGCATACCTTTTTCTACGTTGCCTCACCCACCAAAAAGAACATTTCCCATTGCCTACGTGTGTGTGCTTGCACAGGTACATATCTTCATTGGTTTGACCAGCCCTGCGGTGATTTAAAATAGCATAGGTGCAGTAGAGCTAACAGTGCAGCTAATCCCTCAGCCGTACTCCAGATGGTAAATACATATCAAAAGAATGAGGCAAAACCATGCAGTACCATATTAGGCTACAGGTCCACAGAAGATGGAGAAAAAAAGTTAAATTCTGTGTACTCTGAGTTATAGTCAGTGCTAAAAATTGCTGTTTGCTAAGAACAGATATTATGTACACACTATTCCTGAGTGAAAATCATAATTTATAAGGGTATATAGCATGTATGTCCTTACCAGGACTGTGGAACAATAACAATCAAAGCCTCTCTGTTTGAAAACATCCCCTACATGTTAGAAAGAAGTGGAAATGATTTTTGCATTGCAGCTTGATCTGTTCCTAGATCTGTTCCCAGAACAGATTGGAGCATGGGTGCTCCTGCTGCATATGTGGATCCAACCATGACACCATTACTAAAGAGAACAAAATCTGTTTCTGATTCATGATTGAAAGTATGAAGTTGGCATTTATTCACTCAGTTTACTGCTTTCTGGTGCTTTAGGATCACAGTGACAACTCATCTTCAGAGAGAAAATTGCACCAAAGGAATGAACATGCCAAAGTAGTTCTTGACCTTTGTCAAACTGTTCGTTCTCCTACAGTCACCACAACATCAACTTTTCTGGTGTCTTTGGCAAACTGATGTGTACAAACCATGTGTCCATAATTCACTGGTGCACAAATAATTTCTTGGTGACTTGTTTCCCTTTAGGAATGCTGTGAACAAGCTGCTTCTCCTTACTTGATCGCTGACCTTGTAGCAACTTTGGCCTACTTGCCTTTCCGTTTTTGTCTGTAATGGTTTAGTTAGTTACAAGGTTAAAAAGGCAGGTGAGGAAGGATATAAATTTGATCACCTTTTAAAGGCAAGTCCAGCAAATTTGTACTGAGAGATGGCAATGTAATATCTCAGACCCACAAAGCTTGTAACTGATTTCATTATTAGGGAAGCATTTGTATTTTTCAGAACTCACATTTTTTATGAAACCTGCAAACTACTGGTTTTTATTAATATATGCTCCCACAGCCAAGCATCATATTCTGGAGGCTATCATGTTTTGGCTACACTGACAAGTTACCATTGTTATTCTTTCAGTGGGTGTTTTGGAAGTAGTGGGGACACATGGCAGTGCTGTGAGTGCATGTCTGCATTTATGTATGCAACTTGTTTTGTGTATCATACTAAGTGGGTTCTCCATGGACAGTAAAGATGATGCAGTATAACTGCAGTATACACCTTCTGTAGTAATTCTCAGTGGTCAAGTATGCACATTGCTATTCAGAGAGATGAAAGATAAAAACAGTTGTATTCTGAGTGAAACACAAATTTAGACTGACTCTCCTCACACAGAGGAGAGCCCTGTCTCCTCACACAAATTGTCAACTTTGTCTTCAGTATTTAGCAATAATGACTTTCAATTAGATTCCTCCTTTCTTCCTACTGGCTAATTATAGATTGAGTATCAATGATCACCTCAGGACTTCAATTAATGAAAAGTTAAACCCCTTTGTGCTTACTTGTTTTGTGCCTATCTGTTCACCTCTCATCAAGTAATGATTTCTTTAAAAGTGCAAAAGATTTAGGAGGTGATGAACAACTATCAATGCCAGGACTTTTATGAGGTTGTGCAGCATGAAGTTCCATGATATTACAGAGAAAAAAGAGAGTAAAATTTCTGGTTCTAAGTATCAGAGTGGTTGTGTTTATGCCAGTATGGAGTCACACAGAGCTGTTAGCTGTTCTTGGAGTCATAACAGGAAGCAATAGTGAACAGAGTTAATCAAACATGACTTCGTTCACTCGCAGGCCTTGTGGAGAGACTACAGTCAACCAGTAGTTATTGTTGATGGGGGTTATGTAAACATCAAGTAGGATAACTACGGAATCCTTTTTGTGTAAATTCCAACTTTCAATTTTAGAAATCTGATTATCTGTCACGGTTTAGGAATGGTACTCTCACTAAGTGCTGCCTAAGTGCTCCCACTGAGACACTCCAAACCATGTGCCACTCACTCACTCCACCCCCTCCTGCTGCAGTGGGATGGAGAGAACTGGAGACACAAAAGGTAAAAATCACAGGCTATGATAAGAAAAGCCCTCAGTCTTGAGCCCATATTTATGTTGTATCTCTTCCCTGATGACCTGAAGTGTCATGCACACACTGAGCCAGAAATTGTTCACCCTTATATTGCCAGTCCAGATCCACCTGAGACACTTTCATCTTGGCAGCTTGAGCTACCATTTTTGTCTATTCCTGCAAACTTGTTTAGCAGCCCGTTCTTCTTCCAGATCATGTGAGATAGAGAGTTTACTATCTGACAGCAATTAGGAATACACATAGAAGTGTAGAAAACCTTTGGAAGAATTCCTTGAGGAGGGGAAAAAAAGTGTTCACTCAAGGCAACTTTGCTGCCTAGAAATAGATTTCTTCCTATGAATAGCTTTATGTGTGTTTCTCTCCCTGCCTGCCAGGGAGGTTAACTTCCTATTACAAGAAAACATAAAGTGCTCACAGACATGTCCAAAGGCCCCTGCAAAAACACTGAGAGAACAAGCGCCCTGTATTTTGTCTGCCTGTCTTCAACTGGCACCCTATTTGTTAGTGGTTTTAACTTTTGGAAATACACCTTTTCTTAGTACCTTAGCTGCAGCTTGGGATCTGGCGTACCTGTACCCCTATTATTGGTCACAATACATTCTCCAAAAACCCACAGCACTTAGAAAAAAACCCCTGTGTTTTCTTCTTGCTGGTTGGTGTGGGGACATAACTGCTATTTTGTTAACTTTGCCATTGGAATAGGATGGAATAGGATGATGTCCATCTTGACATATTACTCTTAAAGACTGAATTTCCTGGACATGTCCCTTGACCTTGCTTTGCCTTATGGTAAAATCAACTCCTTCTAATGCTTTCCAAACCATACTGCAGCTCGTTTCCCTGTCTTCCCCCTGCAGAAGGATGGAAAGAAGAATTGGAGGCACAAAAGTTAATGATCATGGGTTGAGATGAGAACAGTTTATTGGGAACAGCAATGAGATAAGCAAATGAACAGTAATAGCAACTATATGAGTAACAAAAATATACAAAAGAGAGTGATTCACATGCAAAATGCTCACAAAGCCCAACCTGATCTGACCACAGTCAAGCCACCCCAACTTGAAGAGGCTCCCGCCACCAATGGCAAAGACATGAGAGGGTATAGAGTAACCTCTGTATCCTGACCATGCACCCTCCTGGCTACTACAAAAATTAACCCAGTCCTGACCAGAACCAGGACATTATTGCAAAGAAGCTTGGTGAAGATGGCAGCAGAGTGCATAAAACAAAGGTCTCTGTGTGTTCAGGGTGAGTTATCTGAAATCTCAGAGAAGACATAACATCATGGATAGTAATTCACCTAGTAGTTCAGCCTCAGACTTCCTACATTCTTCAAATCAGGCTACCAATTTGATGTTCTCTTTCAACACTATCTGTCCTCAATGGAAAGAGGAAATGAAATATTATATTACTCATTACCATAGGGCTCTTCCTATTTCTCCCTCTCCTTCTCTTATTTAAAGGAAATAGTTTTGTGGGATTTTTGATTCAGGGGAGCTCTGCCTCTGAGGGAGAACCATGATCCCACAGGGAACTTTTCTCTCTCACAGCTATGGTTTTAAAGCAATATTTACCAGGATACAGGAGGCAAAATTGCTGTAGTTTGTTTCTTTTAGAGTTTATTAATCAGATTCTTATTCTGCTGTTAATTTTCATTTATTATACCTATTTTTTTTTATTCTAGTCACTAATTTGATATTGTCAAATCTGTGTCTATACAAAAAACACCATGCAGAGGAGAACTCTCTTCTAAAATTTAACAGGATACCCCAGAATATATTTCATTCTCTTTCCTAGGTGTCAGGGAACACAAGACCCCAGTAAACAAATATGGTCTCTCTGAATCAGAATACCTTTTAAGAATCTTCAGTTTTAACAACAATAGACACCTTTAGGTCAACTATTGCTTAAAAATGTGTGGATTTTGATCAGATGAAATAAGGAAGGAAGGAAAGGGAGGAAGGAGGGAGGGAAGGAGGGAGGGAGGGAAGTGGCCCCTGGCTCAGTGACCACTCAGTGCCCTCCAGGCCAGAAAGGTGATGCAACCAGTCAGAGGCTCTCAGGGGTGTGGCGTGGGTGGGATACCGTGTGCACTTTTTGATTAACGAGATGTTACCTCATGGCTCCTGTGCACTGAGCCATGTGTGTTCTTGGCTGCCCTGTTGGCTCCAAACCATGTGCCTTCCGATGCTGCCATGAGGCTGCAGACCCAACCAAGGTGCCTCCCCTAACACACACAGACAAGATGGTTTATCTGACACAATAATTGAACAATCTCACGAGATACAAATCCCATCTCTTGCAAATAGTTCCAGATTTTTAGAGGTTTTAGTCATCAGATATTCAGTGTTACAGAAATGCCTAAAATACTTTTTTTTTTAATTTCTAGAAAGAAAAATTGCCCATTTTACATGAAATATTACTGCACAGCAGTTCATAAAAAACTTTTCTAAAATATATGTAAAAACAAAGCTTTCTGAAAAAAAAGACCATGAATGGAGAGCAAATTTTCAGAGGTTGCGTCAAGGAATTGTAAAAATAGTTTATCCATTTCTGCCCATTGCCTCTTGTCCTATTGCTTGGCACTGCCCAGAAGAGCCTTACTCCATCCTCTTGGCAACCTCTCTGCAGATACTTTCAGACATTTATGTGTCCTTATTGTCTCAAGACTGAACACGCCCAGCTCTCAGCCTTTGCTCATAGAGAGATGCTCCAGTCCTTTAAACATCTTGGTTGCTGTCAACTGGACTTCCTCCAGGAGCACCATGTCTGGTGCTGAGGAGACCAGAACTGGACAGCACTCCAGATGTGACCTCAGCAGGGCTGAGTAGAGGGGCCTCCCTCGATCTGCTGGTCATGCTCTTCCTAATGCACCCCAGGATACCGTTGGCCTTCTTGGCCACATGGACACACTGTTGTCTCATAGACAGCTTATTGTCCACCAGGAATCCCCAGTCCTTCTCTGCAGAGCTGTTTTCCAGCAGCACAGCCACCAATCTCTGCTGGTGCATGGAGTAAGTCTGTGTGAAGGGAGGGACAGAGGAAGGTAATCTTAACAATAAACATCCCCTGTTTAATTATTTGTCAGAAATGGTCTGTCTGAACACCTTCCAGTATTATTTGCTATCTTTGAAGTTGTGCTGGGTATTTTTTTCTATCTTTTTTCTATTTCAGGTGCGGTATTAATCTACATAAATATGTTTGGAAGACTTACATTCTTCCACAGTATTTTATAATTCAGAAACATCACAGCTTGATTTTGGTACAGCTGAGGCAGATAAATGAACTCTATGGAGGTCATAAAGCCCTTTCTCGTTATTTTATTTATTTATTTATTTATTTATTTATTTGTCAATTAGGTAGGGCCCTGAACAATTAGATCTTAGTTGGCTTTGATCTGAGTGGGAGGTTATACAAAAAGACCTAATGGTGTCGCTTCCAGTCTAACTTTCTTTATGTCTACCTGCTTCTGGGGAACAGGCTAATCATTAGGAGAATAAAAATAAATAAAAAACCAAACCCAAAACCAAACAAACAACCCCCCATTATCTGCTATCTAGTTCAGCTCTGAAATGTCAAGATCATCTGCATTTTGATAAACAGGGATCATAACTCTACTTAATAATTCAAATATCTTAGAAGAGTCAGTACTCAGGTTGAAGTAAAAATTTAATACTAGGGATACTGTTTTCATAGACTGACAACTTGTTTAGAAAGAATATGAAATTTCTAAAGATTAAGACTATATTATGCTAAATGGATTTATATTAATGATGGTGCTATGATTCAATATTTTTACTAATGAACCAGCTGTATCATTTGAACATGTACATAGGAGTCTAACTTGTGGTGTTTCCTTTTTGGAAAAAAAAAATAAAAGGCAGTCAGAAGGTTTATTCAGGAATCCATGCTGGTGAAAAGGAAGATATGGTGAGATACTTTAGATTCACAAAGGACTTTCCTCTTTCCTGTGCAACCTCTTAGTTCAGCAGCATTTAACAACGAGATTTGAAGTTGCATTCTAATCTGTTTGTAATCCAAGAATGATTTCTGCAGAAACACGTAAGAAATTGCAAAATTCATCTTCATGGAAGGGAAAGCACATTTTCTATATGCTAACTCATTTTATTTGTAGTGATAGAGGAAAGGAAATGTGATTATGTCCAACTAAGAAACCTGTTACAACAATATCTATTAGACATGGTCGATGGTTTAAGAAACAGAAAGATCTAGCCTGAATCTGCGTTGAAGCCACAGGAGGCTGAAAAAAAGGCAGAGATATTTGAAAGATTAAGGAAAATATTGTAGCTTTACAAAGCTGTTCTCTTTTGGTTTAAGCATTTACCTCCTGAGACTGACATTTCAATTTATATCATTGACAGTCAAGATACTGTTTTATTTTTAAGTTAAACTAGGAAAATGAAAGTGAATTTAGCTTTTACATACTGAAGCACTTACAGCCTGGATATGTTTAATCATGTTGAATGCTCAATCTGTTTTAAGGAAGATTGTCTTTGTCCAGCTTCTTTTAGACCTGAGAAGCATGACTACAAGAGACTTAAAAGAGACACATAATCCTCAAGCTTTTTGGAAGTACAGAAAATGCTTCCACATGAAACTCTGGATAACTTTGCTGAACATAAGAGGATAAAAATACTAAACCTAATCAATCCGTTTCATCCATAGCCTGTAAATATCAGAAGCAACAAAATTCAGTTTACTTTTTCCAATCAAAATCAAAAAGAGAAAAAATGCAACCTTTCGTCATCTATCTAGCCATGAAAGTTAAGTTCAGCAATGGCAAGGTGATTTAACAGGAATATCCAGCATTCTGACACAGAAATTGGTGTTTTCTAATAGACCATCATATGATCAATAACCAAGCTCTGCTTATTCTACCTTAGACTTGTACAGAGGGGCAAGCAGGAAGATATGTGTAAGTACTGAAGTTCACTTTGTGTCAATTAGAAGTCCTTTTTTGCTGAAGTCAAAAGATCCCAAATTCTGATTCTGTTTGTGTTTTTTCTTAATCTAAAATGCTTTTCTTCTAACATGTCTTAACTGTAAGTCCTCTCTGACATTTATTTCTCAAAGTTAGTACTGAAAAGTGAACATTTTCTATGTCTGAAAACTCCAATTTTTTCACATCATTACTTAGAGAGAAAAAATGATTTTTATACTGTTTATCTTTGCTTTTTAGATAGTACAACCTTCCATTTTTTCAGGAAGGGAAAAATCTTTGTATTGCTAATTCAGATGTTACAGAAGATCTGCCCCTGTGAAGATCTGTTACAGAAGATCTCCCAGGTAGGCTGGGAGGGACTCTGTCAGTGCAAATGCATTTTACATCAATGTATCATCAAAGAGTTCAAGAGAGAAAAGAAGCGGTCAATTTTAAGTGTCCAGGAACACCTACAAAGAAACACAGGTCATCTCTGAATACCAAATGAAATCATTATGATCAGTGATACTCTAATGAATGTGAAATGAATCCGTAATGAGAGGACCCTAAGCATTATTTTGATCAATTATGTCACAATGTTGTTGATGTATAACAACAGTATTCATAGGCTGGAAGCTATACTCTGACTTTTAACTGTATAATTAACATGTACGTAATTTTTCCGCAATGTAAAAGAGGTGCAGAAATTACTACGTGTCTGACAGCTACTCATACCAGAATGCAACTCCTTGAATTTTACCAATCTTTCACTTTCTTGAGAAACGTAATCCCTTAAAATAAAGGACGGAATGGGATGAATATATGAATAGTATATGGTTTTTCCATGAGAAGGTGCAAGATTTGCTATGGGATATAAGACCCTAGGATTGAAAAGAAAGTTCTGTGAAGACATTGTGAGTTATACCTCTGAAGTAATAACTGTTCTATTAGTACACATCTGTGTCACCTCCCAAAGTCACGATAGTTGCTGGTCGTTCTTTAGGTCATAGAAGTACTCTGCCTTTTTCATTCATCAGTATAATATCATTAACATCCTTTTATTTTTTTTTTCAGTTGTTAAGTATCATTATAACATCTGCTAGTGCCAGATCAAAACTAATTTTTCTGAAATCTCTCTTCATATCAACTTACATTTAACGCATCTTACTAAAAGAGCAAGGGGATATTGTGGAAAACAAATGCATAAATGAATGAAACTACATAAATAAAAATGAGTATTTCATACCCAAATTAGTACTCTTGTCTGCATCTCACTATTCATCTTGCCTTAAACTTTTCTTCTGTTTTATAGGCTGGATCTCTAAACCTATACGCTATGTAGTTAGTAAGAAGACCACTAAACCAATTCTGCAACTTATGAAAATCAATCAATCAAAATAAGTTACAGACTGCAATTATACAGTGTTTCAATAACTAACTTTATTCTTCATAAATTAGACATTTATTCAGTGGTATTTCAACCACTATCTTTTAATGAAGAAGGTTTTTGAAGGATTGTCCTGGTTTTTATTCATGCTTTTGTTGGCAATGTTGATCTTCAGCCTTTCCTTCTACATATACATAAACTTAGAAGTTTGAATGAGTAAACTGATAGCTAGTTTCACTGGGAATTTTACTTATACATCTCACCCTCTCCCCCTGCCCCTTTCTAACTATTATTTGAAAATTTAAAAGTTCTACAAAGAAAATCCAAAAATGTTCTTACATACAACAAAATATCTCAAAATAAACCCCCCAAACAAACCAAAACACATGACAACTTTATTCTATAAAATAATACAGTTTTTTGAATCGTGTGTTTTTTGTAATTTGTTTCTTGTTTTTGAAAACCATAAAATAGAGGTTTTCCTGAAGTTGCACAGTAGAAAGAACTTTTTAGTTCTTCACTGGTGTTAAGGGAGATTTCTAAAACATTTTAAAGAAATAGCCTTTAAATTCACTCTCTTCAGGAGCTTCCAGTGCTACTCACTTGCATGTGTGTCTGCTAGGACATTGGTACTTTAAAAAAAATCACTTTTTTTTAATGAACAATGTCACATGCAGCTCTTTAGTGAGTTTTCTTTTAAAATGAAAGATGAGGGAGGGGAAATAAAAAGAGAATAAGAAACAGGGGAAGGCTGAGCTGACAGATTCCTTCATCCCCAGAAGCAATACAACATGTTTCTGCAGAAAGACACTGATCAGCTACTGATTTCCACCAGTTTTGCCATGAGGCAGCCAGTCTCTCTCCACTTCCTGCAGCCAGTGCCTTCCCGTCTGTGAGCTCTCCAGGACATGGGTCAGCACATAAGCAGTCAAATCACATTCCTGTCTTTTTACTGAGACATGGGCAGCTATGATAAGTTGAAAGCACCTGTTTGCTATTCACTCAGGCTGTAATGTAGCTGTGTTAGCAATTCCCTTCTCTAGTTTACTCAATCCTTCTATTCACCAGGTGCATCAAGAAATCACTCCCTCTCTGGGCCAGTGCAAAAGGTACAGATTAATTATGCTTATCTTGTGCTCTAGGCTGTAAATGCAGAAAACATCCACCACTTGCATTCTTCCAGTTCATTCTTTTCCATCTACATTTCTTACCTCTGTATCTTCCCAGTGTGCATGACTTAACACAAAGCCAGGATTTAGAGACAGATTGCAAGTCTTTTCTCTAGTCATTCAATAATGTTATGAAGCTCTTTTTTTTTTAACTACTGTGAATATATGTAGACTTGTTCGTTTTTCAATTTTAACTCTACAAATACACATAATGCTTGTGTACCACTTCTTTTAAAGACATTTCCTTACCACATTACTTATCTAAACCATCCATTGTATGAAAGTTCAAGATTTAGATGTTTTCTACAGCCTCCTTGTTTGTTTCTCAGGTAACTTTTATTTTCTTCTTAGTAATCTGGAAAATTTTTTTTTCATGTGTTTCCATAAGCTCATGTGTAATAATATCTGTGTAATTCCACTTTTTTTTTTTTTCTGAAGCCAATCAAGTTGCCGTATGAAATTCACTTCACAAAATACTTCTTCAAATTTTAAAAGGCATAGAAAAAAGTTATATGCATATAAGAATACATTCTAATGTTATTTTCTTTTATAGTTCTTAATTTTTTAACACTTTCAACACAGTTCCACACTAGAAGATGTTTTCCAGAAATTGTATTTCTTCTTGCAAAATTTTATACCAGAATGGCATCCTTTGTTAGAAACAATGAGATTTCTGCCTTTCAGTGTTGGAAGGAAATACATAGTATATTGAAAAAATTTAAGCTGGAATGTGCACAGATTTCCTCATTGTGACAATTTTAGCATTAATATTCTTGACTATTTGCACTGGGGCTGTATTAGCAAAAGCATTCTTCTTACTTGTGCTTGGATTTCCAGACATTTTTGTCTCACTAGCCACCTACACACTGAATAGTTTATTTCTGCCTCTTTCAGTGTTCACATATGGTAAATGTTCTCCATTTACTAAAGTCTGGGAAACACATAGTAACTCAAATTCAAGAACAACAAAAATAAAACCAAGTCTATTCTACAGATGTTATCTTTCATTTTCATGTTTGTTTCAAAAAACTCTCTTTTTTAGATATAAATGAGACTGACAGAGAAATGTCAGTCTGTCACACCACAGGAACATAAAAGCTAGGCATCTTGCCATCAAAACTGTGTCTTCTTTGCCAGAGCATTGTTCAGAATAGATATTTGAAAATGCATAATATTAAATAGCTTTAAAAAGAAAATACACAGAGAGTGTGCTAATATCTGCAATCCAGACCTAATTCTTTTAACACTAGACTATGAATTCACTGAGTTTAATTAATTGACTAGTGAACAATAGAACAATTAAGGCATTACAGTAATTTTTTTGGTGTTTGTTAGGGTGCGATATCGGCAGATTTTTAATCAGGTGACCTTCTTTAATCTTCATACCCTGCTAAGCCAGGGACAAAGTGAAGAATCAAGGTCATTTTTCAGCCTATGTTAACTAGAATGTCAATTACTCTTTTGCTCTGCCACAAAGCAGTCACAGAGAGTTAGTGTACAGGCTCAGATGTGAACACATAAAGAGGGACAGCCTCAAGATATATTCAGTCTGCTGATGTCAATGTTTGCCTTTCTAATCCTGTTGGTAGTCAATATCCTATGCAAGTTTTGATTCACTTTTCAGGTTTGCAATAGCTAATTGAAACACAATCATTTGTACTACCTTTTTAATTGGATTATTTTCTAAATATTTTTTGAGGAATTTTATGCAATTAAAAAGTGGTTCTTTGCTTTTCTCAGAAGCGCAGAGCCACAGAATGGTTGAGGCAGGAAGGGGACCTCGAGAAGTCATCTTGGCCTACTACCCGCTGCTCAAGGAGGATCACCTGAAGTAAGCTGTGAAGGATTATGTCCAGATGGCTTTTCAATAGCTCCAGGGATGGAGACTCCACAACTTCTCTGGAAAGCTTGTGCCAATGTTCAGTCACCCCACAGTGAAGAAGTGTTTTCTGATGTTCAGACGGAATCTCCCATGTTTCAGTTTTCCACTTTTTCATTCTGTCTTGTCACTGGAAACCACTGAAAGGAGACTGGCTCCAACTTTGCCTTCAGATATTCGTACATATTCGTGCGATTGCACAGAGCTTTCTCTGCTCCAGAATGAACAGCCCCAGTTCCTTCAATCTTTCCTCTCATGGGAGATATTCCCATTCCTTAAACGCCACAATGGTATCACTACACGTAATAATTACACAGCATTTAACTATATGAGACCCTCCCCCCTTCAAGTGTTGTATTCTCCTTATGGTGTAATCATGACTAAACAAACACTGTCAAAATTTATGTTGCAAGATGGATGTGCCTACAATTTGTGCCATTCTGCAAAGGCTATGTAATCAGATTAACGACCACAACACAAACTAGAGTGAACATGAGAAAGAGAATGACTGCAGGAATCTAGGGCACAGGGACACTGTGTGAACAAGTGGCAATAGGTAGCAATCCTCTTGCATAAAGCTGCAGAGAGAAAATCAGTGGGAACAATCTGGAAGCAGATACCATGTGCAAGAGACATAGAGCTTTAGGTCTTTTAGTATAGTATTACAGGAGATATAAAAAACGTTGTGACAACAGTAAATAAGCAAAGCATCTTCTTACAGCCTCCCTCTCTGATCCAGGATGAGAAATGCCATCGACGACTTCAATTACAGTGATGCTACTTTGACATTTTCCATACCTCATGCAAGGGGACCAGGTTGTATGGATCACTGTATGGCCGCTGGCAAGATAAAGCAATGTGGTGTTAGTGGTTTAGAAATGGTATTCCTTAATTTAATGCTACCACTGAAAACACCCCAGGTCACGTGCCACTTGCTTTCTACCCCAGCTCCCTGTGGCAGGATGGAGTGTAGAATGGGAGGCAAAAAAGGTAAAGACCACTGAACAATTTACTGAAAACAGCAATGAAATAAGAAAATGAACAATAAAAACAGTATTAATAACAGACTGTACAAGATAGATGGATGACTTACACATGATTGTTCACTGTGCTGAATCTGCACTAACCTTACTACACACTTCAGCAAACCAGAAAAGGAAGACACCCTCCACGCATGATATGAGTGACTATAGAATAACCTCATGATCCTGGCCATGACCCTTCTGACTGCTGCAAAGGTTAACCTTTTCCTGGTCAGAACGAGGACACAGGCACATTAGAGTTCACAGCTGACTCCTCTAATCAATATCTACCATTTTCAGTCCATGTGTGGTTCACAGTGAAAAGATATGTATTCTAAAATCCCCTTCTAGAATATTTTAATTGAGCTGTAGTATTAAAAGTTAAATCCATTCCCCTTTATTTTATTTGAGGTGGTAGGAAAATCAAGATGAATCTGGCTAGAAAACTTTGAATTGTGAGGTCAAATCACCACATTAATGTCAAGAAAACTACCTAAAAACTGGACATTGGCAATTTTTTTTTTCTAGATTAATTCAATCTGTAAATGTTGCTAGGAGTTGATGTAGGATGTATTCTAGAGGACCTGAGCTACTACAATTTATTTCTGACACTGCCCTTTATGGCTCTGATTTCTTATATCCAATCCCAAACAGCCTTTGGCTTGTTAGACAACAACAGTTACTCTTATAATCTTTAATGGAAACCAAGAGAGTCAGAAAGATGATTTGTGTATGTTACTACCTTGCTCCAAAACATGACACAAAATTTAAATCTGCTGCCTAGGTAAAAAGTTTGTTATAGAGAACTAGAGACTTTTCTTATTGCTTTGTAAACTTTCTTGCTGTAAGGTGGGCTGAGGAAAACATACCCCTTTAGTCATGGTGGTGAAAGGTAAAGACACACACTTGTTGAAGCAACTGACATTTCTGACCAGGAACTCTGGGCTTGTGTGACTTGAGTATTAGAACAGGGGGACATAAAATGTCTGTTGTGGGTCACTTCCACCCACATCTAGTCACCAAGAATGTATTATCACAGCTAGTTTTATATCTATATATATTAAGGTAATCAGTTAACTGCTTTCATGGGTCTATTTTCTCTGTCTAAGTACCCACATCATTCTGAAGGAGAAGATAGTTGCTAAATTAGAATATTTGAAGTGTCTCCCAGGAAATTTAAATTGTTTTTGCTACCCAGACACAATCACCCCATTTTAGCTCTCCCTTCAGTGTTTGGTGACCTCAATAAAGAGTACATGGCCATTTATGGCCTCCCACAGGCTCTGTTTAAACTTTACAGTGCTAGTCAGATACTTGGTCTAAGTTTATACTCCAGGTCAATCTCATCACTGTGTCGAGATGAAATCTGGGTTTTATACAGCCTAACTCTCTTGAGAGGCTTGATTTTCCAGGTGGGAGGGGATAGAAAAAAGCTAAAAAAAGCCAAGGAAAACACTAAACCAAAACTTGACAAATGAGCTAGTAGAAAGATATTCTGCATTATGGGCTGGTCCCCAGTCTGGACAATTAGGAATACAGACAGCTGAAATCTACCACAAAGTCTATCCATGGACTCTGGGCTACATTGGGAAGACTGTTATACTGTGGTGAAGTCCAGCTTATTCAAAACCAAAATTTTGGAAGAAGAACCGAATATAACTGAAGAAAGATTCTGAATTCATCTGTTTACAGTTGCAAAAGTAGCTTCAAAGATGTAATATTATAGTGTATTTTGAAATAACTGAAATAGGAGAAATAGAGAAGGTCTTTTGTACCCATAACACCTTCAGGGAATACTCACTATTCCTTAGAAATATTATTTTCACCTGATCTTTCTTTTGCATGCTTTATCATTTAACTTTTGATTCAGATATGTCACTTCCCATTACACTGTAAATCTAAATTGTTCATTTGTATCAGCACTAAAACTCTGTGAAATGGCATTGAAATAACATGTATACTCTATAATACACTCTATAAATATAAGATTAAAAAAATCAGGTTTTTATTAGACTTCTGCATAAACATTATGAATAATAATTACTTGTCATTAAATTCTTTAATACTAATAGCATGCAATCTAAATAAAATTCAGGGGAAATGACCAAGGACTATATGTGAAAGTGCTAAATAAAGCAGTTACTGATAAAAAAGGCAAAAAAAAAAAAAAGCCCTCAAGTTTATCTTTGAATTGCTTTGTATCATGCTTTGCCCTCTGGATGACATATTTTCTTTTTGTGATAATACCTCACCAAGTATGTTTGTATTTACATTCTATGTGCTGAAAAAAATTCAAACAGAAGGTACAAGGACACATGCCCTAAGCATGGCAAAAGTATCCCAGGTATAACTCTTCACTGTGGTCATCTTAAATCGTTTGAGACATCTTTAAGAGAAGAAAAAATATCAGTCTTCCACATTGTATGTAGACTTCCTAAGATTTTAAAGAAAAAGGACACCTCTAGGTAGTGATAATGTAAAAGAAAGAAAAGTACTTTCTCTTTTTTTGAGAGAAAAGAGTCTGGAATCTGTCTTCAGAATTATTTTCCTGGTCTGTGGAGAGTGAGTACCTGGGCACGTCACCTGGAGCCGGGAGTCAGAAGCCTGATGCCCATGGCAAGGTGCAAGACAAGCACTTTCTTACCTCTTTGTGCCCCTCAGGAAGCTGCCTTCTCCAACAGGGCTATGGATTTCTCTGGATCACTGTTTTCTGGACTGGTTTGGAGCTCACTTTAGGGCATGTACAGGCAAAATAAAGAAAATCTGCAAGGATTTTTAGACTGCAATCTAGAAAACCCAGTGCACCAAAATAATGGTTTCAGCATCTATCTTTCTTATTGTTGTTCTGGATTTTGCCGTGAGGCTTTCTATTCTCTGGAGGTCTGCCTTTGGTTGTAAATAAATTTGTAAGCTGACTCCTGAATATCACGGTTTGGGGTTTCTGGATCACCTCAGACCAGCAGGGGTTCACAGCTGAGCTGCAATTTCTCTCATTGTGCCCGGTGGTGTATTGGTCAAGCTCAGGGGTCAAATCACACAGAGACACCAGCTGTGGGTGCTAACGCTGATCTAACTTTATTTTACAAAATGGAGGGTTTTTATAGGCAGATAAGGAAGGTTCTGGAAAAAGGGAGTAGGTATATATAAACTTGGACAGGGCATTGGATAGGATTTAAGATTGATATACATAATAGAGGGCATACATGTATCTTTAGATAACTATTAAGTTCTTAATTGGGAAAACTAACTGCCTCTGGCTGGATTTTGGCCAATCAGAGAAACCTCCTCTCCCTCATAAGAGAGAGTTCACAATCTAACAAACAGTCTGTTTGTCTGATGCTGTCTGGCCTATGTTGCCAGAAGTCATTTCTTTCCACCTTCTAAACTCTTCGTCCTTGTCTAGTTTACCCCCAACACCTGACTTACCTTTTTTCCAAATATTCCATGGGTACAAATCACACCTTTCCTAGTAAATACCAGGAGTTGCTTTAAGTACACAGGATTGTTGCTGGGAGGAGCTCGGATCTAAATAGTGTATACACTTCCCTGATCTCACTGAGACCTGGAGTAGGCTTTAAAGACTGTAGTGTGTCACTGGATATCTTGAACATTTCCATCATATATTGACCCTGTCAGTGAGCTTAGGCTGTGTCTCAAAACTAAATTTTAAAGCATCTCTAACAACAGCATTTTTATTCCTTAAACTAAACTGTAAATAATAATTACAGTGTTTCATCTCCCTGAAGTCTTAGAGGAGGTTGGTAGTAGGAATCCATTTTTAAATTTAATGCATTTCATTTTTGATTATTGTATACTGGGTTTTTTGTTTGGTTTGTTGTTTTTTTTTTAACCAATTTCTGTCTACATCCCATAAGGTAACAATTAAAACTTGAAAGCTTTAAAAGATAAAATGGCTGCCTAAAAAAGATACAGAACACTTTAGCCAAGTGATTTGGGCTCTGGCGGCCTCATTTTCCCCACCCAGTTCTTCCCTTGAGCCTTCCTTCTGAAAGCCTGTTTTTCCACAAGACTGACTATTCTTGTCAGACAGTCTTAAAAGACAATTCTCATTCAAAACAGGAAAGGAAGGAGGGTGCAGGGGGAAGAGGGGATTTAATTCAGTAATGCAAATAAAATTTGCATGCATATTGCCAGAATTTTTACTCTACCTTCAATGCACCTTTTTAAATTTAATTTCACAAGAAATTAAATTTCAAAGAACTTTCAAGAACTTGCTATGGCATTGGTAAAATGATGAGGGTAAACTTTTTTTTGGTTTCCACGGGTGCAGACCTTTAGACAATGGTTCCGTTACTCAAACTTTCTGATACAGTTCCATTGATTTTAGTTATGCTGTTTACATTTGAGGAACCATTCTCATGCATAAATGTTTACAAGATGGGAGGCCTGAGTTTTGAATTCTGAAGTTCAAAGAAAATGTAATTAACAAAGAACACATTCCCTTGAGCTGCCTAACAATTCCTGCAAAGTACTGAGTATCCTCAACTCTCATTAACTTCGTTAAAATTTGAAGACAAGTGACATGAAACAAGATTAATGCTCAAAATTCCAGTCAATGTACTTTTGTTTCTGACAGCAACAAGAAGGGGATCTGGCGAGACTGCATCAGGAGTACTGTCCAGTTCTGAGCTCCTCAGGATAAGACACATGCAGCTCCTGGACTACTGGGTCCAATGGAGGGCAATCAAGATGACTGGGGGACTGGAGCATCTCTCTTGTGAGCAAAGGCTGAGAATTGGGACTGTTCAGCCTTGAGAAAAGAAGATTGAGAGGGGACCTCATCAATGTCTGTAAGTATCTGAAGGGAGGGTTTCAAAAGGATGAAGTCAGGCTCCTCTCAGTGTTGTCAAGCAATAGGAAAAGAGGCAATGGGCAGAAACTGATGCACAAGAAGTTCCACATGAATATGAGGAAGAAATTCTTTCCTTTGCATGTAATTGTGAGCTGGAACAGACTGCACAGAGAGGTGGTGGAGACACCCTCAGTGGATATATTCAAGAACCATCCTGATGAAATCCTGCGCAGTGTTCTCTAGAATGACTCTGCTTGAACAAGGGTGAGATAACCCCACCAGAAGTCTCTTCCACCATTAACCATTTTGTGATTCTGTGACAGAGACTGTTCACTTCCAGATTTATGTGAAGCCCAAATTTATTTTTATTGCTTTACAACCAATGGTGTCATTGATTTCAAATGTCAGTTAAAATATAATTATTTAATAATGATGTATAGCATGTAAGGATCATTCTAAAGCTAGTTAGTCTTCATGTAGAGAGATTCTGAAAGTAGTTTTAAAATACTCACACTTTTAGAACCTAAAGAAAAAAAACACCCCTGCATACATATTTGAGGGATGGGAAGAAGTTTTAAATGTCTATCCATATGTATACTTATATGTGTATGTATATTTATTTCTGTATGTGAATTTAATTATGCAGAGATGTACTATTTTCTTTTACCTCACTTCCCCTTCATCTATAAGTAAATATATGTGAAGACTCTGCACTTAAATATTAGTAATAGGTTCATATCTTGTCCATATCTTAGTTTCTTTTAAAATGCAAGGGCTGAAATCAGATTCCCAAAGCTCTATCTACTTTATTTTCTGGTAATTTTCAAAGTCATAATGTGTCTATTTACAACAGCTACTTTGCATGCAAACAAATTCCTATTGGAATGGCTGAACTCAGAAAATTTTGCTTCTAAATTGCAGAAATTATCCTTATTTCCATTATTATTTCTGTCATTTACACAAACATCAATATAAGTTATTTAATTAATTGAAAATGTAAGAAACTGGCATTAAGAAAATAGGTTAATTAAATATTTAATGTTACAATGCCCATGTTCATGCCCATGCATACACCCCCCCCCCACACACACACACACACTTACGAGTGGGTATAAGTCCTTAAAAGGACTCTGGAAGTAAGAAAATGAAAAAAGATTATCACTGTATAAATTTCAGAAATTGTGATTTGTGAAAATCTAGAAATAAGAGACATGCATGATTTTGCTGATCAGGCTGAATCTTAAACAAATATCAGGTAGGAGGTAATTTCAAAGTTGAAAGATGCAATAATGATACAGCTTTGCTTTTGCCAGCATGCAGAGAGAAAGGACATCAACACTCTTGAGGAATGGAGACAGTATAATGTAAACTAAGAATGGACCTAAACACTTCACAGATCGTGGTGAGATGTATTAGTTGTGCAAGAACAAACAGGTGCTGCACAATGCTGCCCCATCCTCACATCAGCATCAATCAATCAATTAGCCAATGAGTCAGAAGATCCTAATACTATTTGAATATAGCTCTGTAATAGAACCATTTTGGAGAAGTCCCACAGTGATATAATTAAGCAGTTAATGCTCTTTCTATTTCTCAGAAAAATGTGGGTGATTTTGGGCCATAACGTATCTTAACAGTAATATATATGAATGCTTACACAGTGTAAGTATCAAAGTGTAATATGAGTTAAGTTCAAATTCCCTGCTACATTTACTGTCACTCAGCCTCATGTCTGTTATATTCACTATTTACCCATTATAGATATATAAAGCAACTTGCTTTTTATCTAGAAAAAATACTTTTCTAGGCTTATGGTGATCCCAAATAAAACATATGAGACTTGACAGAGGAGACAGCTGGTACATGGCACTATACCAACAGTGAAGAACTACAGCTTGTTTGCAGGTAGATTTAGTCAAATCATGAAAAAAGTGCACTCTCAGAGAAGGACTGCTCTGACAGAGGCCCGGCTTCTTAGGGAGTGTAATCCCTTATTTGACAAAATGTTCTTGTACATTTCTCAACATATTCTATCAATTTTGAGTCATAATCTCTTTTCTACCAAAATAATATTTTTATTTTTAATAAAATGAATTAAAATAATTGTGCAGAAAAGAAATGGAGCAAAACTAACCAGGTGGTAAGCCTCTTGTCTAGGGTTGTGGAAAATACCTTCCACTTAGCACAATATTTTCCTGCACACAAAATCTATTCAGCAGCCTTTCTCAGGCAGAGGCATCAGCCAGGAATCTTGTGGGTAGATGGCTCACCTCATCTTGTAAGTGGGCTGAAATTTTATTTACTCTGCACAATGAAAAGTACTTGCAAATGTGCTAGGTTTATGTAGCTGGAAGTGATAACTGGTGAAAATGTTGTGGAACAACATTTATAGATCTTTAGACTTCATTTTTGGAATTCAGGTATCTTAATTGCCCTTAATAAGATAATCTAAAGCCATGGTTTTATACTGACTTTTGAGCCTGGTAGGGAACCCATACGCTTGCTCATTCATATTTATTCAGTGCTGTGACAATGATATCTATATCTAAGTCAAAATCACACTCCTGACTATTTAGACTGTGGAGTAACCACAGGCAAGGAAACTATTCTCTCTCTCTTTGCATTGTGTTTTTGCTTTTAAAGTCAAAGTTGCGCAGCATCTAAATGTAGTCATACCATGGCACATTGACTTTATTTGCAGGACATATTGCATTTAATTTTAATTAATGGTTCAGATTTATGAAACTGGTAGTTTCAGTAGAACAACATGGAGCCTGTTTGTGGATCTGGAGATTTGAAATCTGAATCATAGTGAAAAACTCCCACTGTGTTTTGCATGATTTGTGGAAGAGAGTGAATTTTAGTACAAAGAAGTAAATTATTTATTTTTTTGCAAAATTTTTTTAATCTGGAGTTATTGTAACAAAAATCTTTAACTGTCATGTGTATTCCCCATCCATGACTAATGGTGGCTAAGTTGATTGCTTATGAATTTCTTTTTTTGGCCCAGAGGGGTCTGTGTCAGCAGGGAACCCTTGAAGAAAAACACATTTCTCTTTTTACTTGCAGCAGCATCCCTGGAGACCTCGTGTGTTACAGTAACTTGCTCTAGCATTGAAAAGGTTGGAGAAATGCTGCTTCAGCTTCGTAGATAGAGACCCCTGTGGACATAATTTGATTTATAATTAGTAGCTGCAGTGTTCAGGCAGCATTACCCAATATAATTCCATCCCAGTTACAGTCTGCTCTGACTTCTAGATTCACTTCAAGTCAACCATCTTCTTCTCTCTTTTACACATTCTGTTTTAGTGAAAATGCTTTAATTTTTGCTCACAGTGCAAAAATGTCATTAAGCAACATTTTTAGATTTAAAGGTAAATTCAATCCACTTGAGAAAAAAAAAAAAAAAAGAGAGATAGATACAATTGTCAAATTATCACATCAATTCCAGCTCTGACACAGTGTTAAATGAGAATTTTAGACATATTGTTGAGATTCAGGGGCAAATTCAAAGGTTATTACATATAGGCAACTGGCACAGGATTTAGGACTATACTTTAGGACTATACTGTCTCTGAAACTCCCAGAGATTTTAATGGGATTATAGGCCTAAAGTGAATAAGGACAAATTTGTGCAAACCTAATACATTTTTAAGGGAAATCAGGTGGTTTAATTTTAAAATAAATATCTAAAAGTCTCCTATTTGTTTTTTAGTCATACTTGTTAAATTTGTTTGCTTGTTCTTCTTTCTTTTTTTTCTAATGCTCTACATATTGGAGTCAAATATGCATCTTCCTATATTAATTAGGAAAAAAAGTTAACAAATTTAAAAGTGGAATTTAAAAAAAAAAACCAAACACAACTTTCCAAGATCTTTTAGAACATTCTACTTTAGGAAAATTTCTATATTAAGAGAAGAATATTATACTGCCAGTTCCAGGTTCAATAAATTTATTTTCTTTTCTGTGAAATTATATTTAATCTCTGTGGCACTGTGCTGACCTAGAGAAAGACAGCAAAGCTACCTCTGAGCTCCAACATCTATTCCTGTTACAGAGCCTCAGCAGTCAGTTTCTAGCAACTCCTTTGACAGCAAGACCTCTTACAGAATATTTTATCATTTAATAGGAAAAATAGGAAAGAAGAAGGGACATTCTTTCAATCAAAACCTCATCATAGAAGTTCTGAGTGGTGCCTACACAAGTGTCTTCAGTATTGGAAAGAAGAACTCTAAGAGGAAAATAAATCCAAAATATAACTTTATTATCCAAGGGAAGCTTTTAGCTGATATTGTTATGAATGTTCTCTCATAAATCCAGTTTTACAAATGTTTTCATTGAAGTTGATGTTGCAATGGTTTGAGGAAGCTTGGAATTATAATGAGTATCTGAAAATATTATCTATATTTGAGGAACTTTGGGCTAGTTCAGTTCTATTGAAAAGTGTGGACACAGTGTAATTAACGTGTAGGACTCACCACAGGAAAGATCCTCCTGGGGCATTCTTCTCCTACTATTGCAAACAGAGTATCCTAAAACTCACTGCTCTGACATTTTGCGGTACAAGCTTTCTTTTATTGTTCTGAACAAATTCACAGGTAGATACATGTTTGTGTTTGTGCCAACTAAGCCCTGCTTTATTAGTCTCCTAGAGACAGTACCTTTCCATTCACTTGGTATTCTTCCCTATCCCCAAATTTTCAGCGAAGCTATTATATAATAGTACAAGATGGGTTTCACTAGCTCCTTGTGCTGTTAATAGCTTTCATAACTTCACAGACAACTCATGTCACTTGAATTATTCTAATATCACATCTACACTCTTCGCATCAGCATACTAAGGGTTCACAGTAATTCTGCAACTGATTATGCTGCTTTTTTTCATCTGACTGGATTAAAATTTATTGTAAAATATTGGTAGCTTGAAACATTTCTTTGCACTAGCTGTTACAGATTTTAATTCTGTTTATCCTTTTGGCTCCAGTCCTCAAGGTAATCCAAACCTTCTTATGTTCTATTAAAATGGTTGTCTCAAGCTTCAACCTTGAGAATCATCACTAAGAAGCTTCTTTGAGCAAATATCTGCTATTTCAGCATCATTGCTTAGGTAAGTTCTTTACAGGTTGTCTACTAAAGACCATTTTTCCAATTTCAATGACAATTTTGCTTGTGTTGCTATTTTAAATGCTTAACCAAACCTAAGTAGCTTATATTGACTGAAATCCTGTTGTCTACAAGACAAGACATCAAAGCAAAGTATCAGGTTAATATAGCACAATTTTGCTACATAATTTATGTAACAGTTTACTTTCCCTCCTCCCTCGAAGTCTTTAATCAACTTTCCTTCAAGATTTGCATAAAAGTTCTGAAGACCTTTGAGATCAGGCTAATGGGCTTCTATCTTTCTGGATCTTTTCTTTCTCTTCTCTTAACCACAGGCATTTCATGGCTTTTCCAGGTACATTATTGTGACTGCTTAGCTTAGTCAAAACAATTTGCTATTTGACAGTCATATATTACTTATTCAAGATCCAGGGTTGTAGCTTCAAACTTTCATGTACCTGAATGCATTAAATCCCTGGAGATTTTCTTCTAATTCAGTCATAGTAACTCCCATTTTCAGAATACCAATTTCATTTGCCAGCCCACCTTTATTTGCTTTTTTCAATTTTGTCATGCTTATTTAAAGCTAAGACAATTTAAATATATTTTATATAATATATAATATTTTATATAATATATATTATATATATTATATATATTATACGATTATATACATATTATATTTGTATTTTATATTTAACTAGGGCATTTTTCATATAGTTCCTTGATTTTTGAGAATGTTTCTAATCTCTTCCACATCTTCCCCACATAACACCTTTTGCCTGAAAAACACATGGCTTTTGTATGAATATAATTTTCAAAACATGTATCAATTCCACTTTTGCAATTCTTTACTACAAGTCTTAAATTTTGACATATGACCTTCTTTTCTGCTCTTTCCCCAGCACTTTTTTATTGTCTCTTTTCTGTATTAAAAAGTTGTATGTATCAATTCTGTCAAGTGATTAAGTTTCTGAAGAGATCTAGACTCCTTTCCTACATTTCCTTGTTTTCTTGCTTGGGAAACAAATGCAAGATATTTTTGCAGTGTCAATTTAAATAAAGGATAATTTTGCATCCAAATGTATACTCATTAGAGTCATTAGTTATGATTAGAGCTAATGCCATGAAGTAGAAAAACAATAATATGTTTGGGATTTGGAAGTCACCATTTTGGGAGTCACCATGACCTCGTTACCATTCTGAAACTTTCTGGGATGAATCCCATGAGTGAAGAGTGAGTATCAATGGCTACAAGCTGTCCAGAAGAGACGGAGAGGAAGAAGACGTGGATTGAGTGTGAAGAGCTGCCTCTGAAGCAGAGCCATAAACTAGTTGAAAGTCTATGGGTAAGAATTAGAGGCCAAGTTAAGAAAGGGAACCTTGTGGTTGTTGTGTACTACCAGTTACCTGATCAAGCAAAGCCTATTAATGAAGCCTTCTACCCTAGCTACAAGAGGTTGTACTCACAGGCTCTTGTCCTGCTAGGGGACTTCAATCGTGCTGACATCTTCTGCAAGAGTAATATGATGAGCTGTAGGCAATCCAGGAGATTCCCAGAGTGCTTGCAGGATAAATTCCTGACTCAGGCAATAGAAAGCTTTACCAGAGTTGTTTCAATACTGGATCTGTTGGATGGCAATGCAAGTGAGCTAATAGGAGGTTGTCAAGACTGGAGTCCTGAAGGATATGGGTCAGGTAAGGACTAAAGGTAGTCCCCTGAACTCTAGGAAAACAAACTTCCATTTCTTTAAGGAGATAGTCAATAGGATACCCCGGCATACTTCCATAGAGACAAGGGAGCAGAAGAGAGCTCACAGTCTTTAAGGAAGTCTTTCATAGACAGCAAGAGCTAGCAATCCCCAGGAGCAAGAAATTAGGCAAGGAAGATGAGACCATCATCTCTGAGTAGTTAAGTGCGGGTCAAACTACAGGGAAAAATAAAAATATGTCAGCAGTGGAAACAAGAACAGGTAACCTCAGAAGAGTATAGGAATGAAGTTTGGTTGTTTAGGAATGGGTTGTGGACAACCAAGGCAGAGTTGAACATGGCAAGGCATGCAAAAAATAACAAGAAGGGCTTCTTGCATGCACGTTAATCAGAAAAGGAAGGTCAAAGAAACCGTACAACCTCTGATAAACAATCCTGGAAAACTGATAACAATGGACAAAGAGAAGGCTAAGCTACATAACAACTTTTTTTGTGTCAGTCTTTGATGGCAGCCTCTCTTCCCACACCTGTTGAGTGGACGGACAGCAGGATGAAGATTGGGAGTGCAAAGTCTCTCCCACTGTATGTAAAGATCAGGTTCATGACTACTTGGGAACCTGAACACCTAAGTCTATGGTACTTAATGAAATGTATCCCAGGGTCCTGAGAGAATTGTCTTATGTAGTTGCCAAGACACTCTCCATGATATTTGAAAAGTCATGGAACTGGTGAAAACCCAGGTGACTGGAAAAGGGGAAATATTGTACCCATCTTTAAAAAGGGTATGAAGGAGTACTCTGGGAACTACTAACTTGTCAAACTCAACTGTGCCTGGGTACGTCATGGAACAGATCCTCCTGGAAGATATGCTAAGGCACATGCAGGACGGGGAGGTGATTTGGGACAACCAACATAGCTTTACCAAGGGCAAGTCCTGCACACTACATCAGTGGACAAAGTAAGTGCTACAGATATAATTTATCAGGACTTCTGTAAAGACTTTGGCCTGGTCCCCCAGAACATTCAGGTTCTCTCTAAATTGCAGAGAGCTGGATTCTGTGGGGGCGCTGTTCAGTGGTCTGTATTGGGACCAGTGCTATTTAATGTCTTCATTAATATAGACACAGAGGAAGAAATTGAGTACACCCTTAGCAAATTTGCTGATGACACCAAGCTGAGTAATGCAGCTGACACTCCTGAAGAATGGCATGCCCTCCAGAGAGACCTGGACAACCTTGAGAAATGAGCCCATGGGAATCTGATGAGGTTTAACATGACCAAGTGGAAGGTGCTACACCGGGGTCAGGGCAAACATCAGTAACAAAGTAGGTTGGGAGCTGAGCATTCCAAAGGGAAATAGTTTTAAATTGAAAGACAGTAGATTTAGACTAGATATTAGGAAGAAATTCTTTACTGTGAGAGTGTTGAGACACTAACTTGGCAACACTCTGAACATCTCCTTGAGAAAGCAAGAGCATTATGGCATGCTGTAATTTTAAAATAGTGACTTGATTCTGATCAACCTCAAGGAGACGTACTGCAAAAAAGTAAACAAGCACATTCCCATTACTGCTACATGAGATGGCTCAGTAAATGTATGGATAAATTAGACATCAGTTTGGAAAACTTGTAAAAGAGGAAATGGAAAAAATAATGGACATATAAATTAATTATCTATTAGAGTTTCACCTAAAATCAGTATTAAAAAGTTTTAAGATTTGCAAGAGGGGGATTGAATTTGATAATCCAAATAGTTTCAAAAGATATAACTTTTTGAGTGTTTGCAGAAGAGAATGTAGTAGCACAGAAGAGTCTAAAAATAATGTTTTGAGGCCTAGAGTTTGGACATGATCTTTTGGTTCTTCAAGAGCACCAAATTCACAAGGCACAGAAAAAACAGAAGTCTTGAGTTTACATATATCAGGTTGAGCTGCAATAGGAAACACAGTGTGCATTATGAAATACACGGTGAGAGAGAAACTTCCAAACAGCATATTGTAGATTAATATAATGTAGATTAATATAAATGTGTATGTTCTTTTAAAGAAGAATAACTACATTTTCACAATACTATTATCCTTGTAAAGGAGAGAACCAATCTATACCCACAGGGAGATGATCTAAATAAATTAATAGTTCTTTTCCAAATGCTAAACTCATGGTCACATTCAGTCTTGGTGTGAAAAGTAGTAAGCCATTTATTAAACATAAAGCAATCATGAAAAAATATGAGGGGAAAAATAATCCTTAGAAACTCACAGTCTTTTGGCATTGAGTGGATGCAACAAGCATATCACAAAGTAACATAAATCAAAGGAGGGACATGAACTAGTAGCAAGGAAATCAATTAATACCATCACAGAAAATAAGCACTCTGTCTCTCCAGGTTGAGCTTATTCCCAAATAATTCATAGATTTTTTTCTTGTCTATCATATATGAAATTTGATAGCTGAATAGCTATAAGGCTACATTTGGATTTTTTTCAAAATATAAATTCATGTCTTATTTTGGTTTTGCATGGCCACTGAGTACAAAGCTTGTATATAATTAACTGAAGTCACATAAAAAGGACCAAGAAACAAAGAAAAAGGGAAAACTTGGTTTACTACCTTTTACAGTCTTGTTGCTTTTCCCCTGACCATTATGACCTTTGTAGATTTCCAGAACTACCACTGCTGTTTTGCTGCTCAAAGGAAAAGTAGTGTGGTAGGTATCCAGAAGACAGCATCTCTTCATAGACACACCGTAGTTATAACTGGCAAAATTTCAAATCTTTTAGATCAAGTGACAACTGTCATGCTTCTTCTAGCACGTAACTGCAGCCTACTGTATCCTGTATATTACCAAAACTACAACAGATGAAATTTACATCTTACAACATGAAAGAAACGATAAACATGCCACTGAATGGAAACAGCCAATATATAAGTGAAGGAACTGACTACATTTTAAAGTTGAATGAAAATTCTGTTTCAAGTATTCTTTTTTTCTGATTAAATGAGGAATTTCACTTTTCAGCTCTACTTCTTCTTAAATGATTTTTGTTTGCCTTCATGGAAAAAATTCATGAAAGATATTTCTGATATTGGCACCCAGATACCAAAATATTTAGTAATTATCTCACCCAAACATCCAGCCTCATAAGAGAAGATTTAATAAAAATTGAAATGAGAAACTATTCTCATTGAACATTTCTCCTAAGAAAACAGTATTACCCTGGCAATTTTTTTACGACATATGATAATGTGCTTGAATGTAGTTTTTATAGCGAATCCAAGTGAGATTTCTTTCCCGGTCTTCATTACTGTGCTTGATAGCAATTCTTCATGTCCCGCAGATTAAATCCTTATAAAGCAGGAGAACTTTACTGACCAGGAAAGGGCAGCTTTTCAAGTCCAAATCACCTCAATTTTTGAATTTCCTCAGACATGGTTAAAGGTACACTCATGTTTTCGATACCTGGAGAGAACTTGCACAGCAGAATGTCTCAGGAGAACTATATAGATAAGTTGTTGCAGTTTCTGAGAGGACATGCAGTACATATTCTTGCTAGCTCACATCCAGAAAAATCTAACCACCATCTATCACAGGGGAAAAAAAAAAAAAAAAAAAAAAAAAAAAAAAAAAAAAAAAAAA
>NW_020955861.1:83385-102584 GCF_003031625.1 Empidonax traillii
TGTCAATAACAGTTGTAAAGAAGAAATAATTTACTAATGGCCATGTACTTTTCATGTAATTTTTTTTATTTAATACTCAGAGATATTTGAAGCACATGTCTACAGGAAAGCAGCAAATTAATTAACTTAGGTCGTAGCTAGCTATGTCGACACCCAAAAGCATGAGTTCCACTGAGTACCAATAGAATACACAAGCAAAAATATACACAGCCCTGAAAGTTTGTTAACATGATTTTAACACTGAGTATCGTCACAACCTAAACTGTAGAAGGGTCCTGTAAAAGTGAGTTGGGCATGTCTCTAGAGCTTCAAGTATTCCCATTAATTGATGTATTAACATTTCAGACCTAAGGTTTGATATGTCATTCCATGGACAGGTTTCTGTCAGCATATCTTAGCTGATTTTCCATTCATAGGAGGGGAAGAAGTAAAGGAGGACAAAAAAGCAAATGAAAAGTTCGCTCAGTTCACTTTAGTCTGTCTCTGCAATCATTGACCTTAATGTAGAATCATGCTTCCAATTATTTTGATAAATCTACTTTACCTTTACAGAATTATAACCATAGCAACATTATCTCTCTATAACAGGGGAAAATTTCCTTTTTCATGCCTATAAGGGTAAAGGACGATGACAAAATAGTGAGAAAGGCTAGCTTTACTCAGCTTTGATCTTACACGGTCTAGCAGACATATGGGAATGTGTATAGTGATTCATTATCATCAGAGTTGTGTTCAGAATTAAAATCACTGAAGTTTTTAAAACTGTGGACTATACTCAGGATAATTACAGTAACAATTGAACTGCACAATAAAGTATGTAAGAATTATAATTTTTCTGTTAGCTCTTTATTACTGGGATGATTCTTGTTTGGTTTTTTTCCTAGAGCAACATTATTAGTGACAGAATTTTGTAAAGAACTCAGTCTGTTCCCCTTTTCAGAAGCACTGATTCCATGAAAAACAGCAGTTGAAATCTAGATATCACTGAAGCCAATGACTTTGGATGCGAATTTTAATATGATTTAAATATCATTCAGTATCATTAATAGACTCTCTAACATTAGATTTTTTTACCCTGAAAAGCATTGAGTTGATTGCACTGGTATGGATGACCTCTATTTTTTCCTGTCACTAAAAGTGGATTTTCTTCCACAAAGAGACACTGAAGATATCATCCCAAGGATAGCAAGGAAGGAAGGAAATTACTTCGGTATCAATGAGTTAGGACTGGCTGTCCAAACACAGCTGAGTGACTGCCATTTTCTATCCTATTCCAGCACTGGTTCTAAAATTATCATATATTTCACATCTGGTAAAAAGACCTGAATGGAACCTCTTACATATTAGACTTCACCCACTGCTAGTATCTATTCCACTAGTCCTTGAGGCTGCATGGCATTCTGATCTCCAATGCCTCTTTAAAGCTTCACTAATGTATTTTGTCTAGGCAAGTTAAGAGTGTCCTACAGTGTTTCATGCCTAAGTCATTACTGGCTATATTAAATAAGACGAATGCTAAGACAAACAGCAATTCTGCCTTCAAATCCTAACTCCTGCCATCTACCCTTTCCGCATGAACTTCAAACTGTTCTTTATGTTCTTCAGTTTTGCTGAAAATCCTTTTCTTCATTTAATTCATATTTTCCCATAATATTTCACAAAAATCTAGATGAGTGGCATGTTTTAGAAATAAAGCTAATCTTAACAAAGAACATAATAGACTAATCTGCCACATTCTGTTTCTGGAATATTACAGTTCATCTTATTACATTATCCCTATTTTTGTCAGTACAAAAACATAGACAGAAAAAGATTTCAAGAAAGTGATTTAGGCAAGACCCTATACCACCCATCATGCAGGTGGAATTTCTTAAAGAGAAAAAGCCATTTATCAGGGATGTAATGTGCATCATGTGGTGAGACACAGCTGTGTAGTAATGAAATCAGACAATCAATGCTGATAAATATATATCTATTAAAAAAATTCTGAGTAAGATTTATGTTAATCAATCATACAGTGAAAACATTGTTTAGCACATTGCTGTTATGGAGACTGAGAAAACTAAGTGTTCATTCCACAAAATATTTCTTATAAATTCTTGCCTCAAATGCTAGATGAGATCTCTTCCTATTTATGTCTACGCAAGCTGAGAAATTTTACCTCCTATATAGACCAGAATTCAGTTTTTAAATAAACGCACTAAGTGTTGGATTTCCCTTATAGTTGTTTAGCACGTTTCATGTTTTATCTTGTAATGTTATTGTGTTGTAATGTAATTGTTTGTATTTGGTGAAAGACATTTCCATATGTTTTTAATCTAGTGGTGACAAACTACAGCAAACAGCTATGAGAAATAGTCAGAAAAAAAAAAGGGAAATGGAAAACTGAGGAATCAATGAGAAGTGTATAGGTTCAAAAAGATCGCATACACATACCAACACAGTCCCTTGAAACCATTATAAGTTTACAATACAAACATATCTACAAAGTATGCCAACTCAAAATTCCTGCCTACTTTTGATTTTAGAGGTAGCAAGATTACTTTCTTGCATTTAGCACTCTTTGTTTATGTACCTTGTAAGACTGATAAATAAATGTACACTTCTATAAAGACAGAAAGATTTCAGGTAGAAAAGGAGCTTCAGGGTTTTCAATGTGAAGTACCTATTCCTACAGTATTCACCTTCAGAAGTTTAAATCAGAAACCTCTTGTAGGTCCTACTATCCTTTTTATGTTTTGTAATTTAATAGAAATGAGGCTCAGGAGGGGGGTGGAAATTACTAAAATCAGTATCAAATAAAACAACACAGTGATTAAAATCTCATTTTTGCAGGGTCTTGTCTTTCCCTGTCTTTAGATAACTAGAGTAATAGCTGCCTGTAGCAAAGTGGTAATAACCATTTCAGTACTAGAATTCCCAACTGCAGAAGCTATGCCTTAACAAAGGAATACGGAGCAAACCTTATTCAGATCTTAAAAAGAACATCGTAGGATGGTGATAACATGGCTGCCAGGCTTCTTTTTTTTTCCCCCTTCTGTTATTTTTTTCCCTGTGCTATTTTTCCCCTTCCAGCTTCCCCCTTCCCACAAAACTGAAGGCAAATGAATGTAATTGGCACTAGAAATGAGGAAATGTTCATTTCTAAATCAGGACTGCCTCTGGGTTATATACAGAGTCCTGTTGTTCAGAAAGTCCACCATTTCAGGGTGGAAAATAATAATAAAAAAATTAATAATTCCTGATTTTCACCATTTTCTATTTCTTCTTTTGCTAAAGAAAATTTTTGTGGTTTTAATTTCCCATATGTTAACTGTACAGGTAAAACCTGCTTGGCATTTACAATCTCAAAGTAATGATTTCTTTTCTACTTTTGCATTTTGTAGGTCAAAAAATTTTACCCGTTAAATGTTAATGAAATAGACACATATCTAAAACACTAAACATACGTAATAATGTTTTCATGCCAGTTCAACCTATTTGCCACCTAAAGAAGTTCAAGAGATTAATGCACAGTGTGCCAAAGTGTATTATTTCAAGGTGATCGAAGGGATAAGTTAGAAATAGTAGATTGATTCAGTCCAATCATTAAAAAATATATTACATATCAAGGTAGAATTGCAGACCTAAAAAAAACCCCACAATAGCTGTGCATACCTGTAAAGCACTCAGATACTATGATAATGGTCATCACATGAGAATTCCAGACTATACACACTTACTTTCCATCTCCAGAGAAAACCAAAACACTCATGGCTTTTTCTTTATTTTTATGAGCAGATTACATGAAGGCTGCACTCTCTGAAAAATTTAAATTGAAGGAATGTTGAGGCAGTTGCAAATTTTGACTCTGCCTTCCTCTCTACTGTTTTGTGTTGGGATAAAGAAAAAAAGTAAGGAAAAACTGTATATGCTGTAGAAGATCAGCATATATTTCTATTACATACATATATATATATGTGTATATACATACATATATATATATGCAGTCATTTACTTCTATTTCTTTCACAGGGTGGCAATAGGCTGCCTGCTTGAGTCTACTGTTTGGCCGTGGGCCATAAGGAAGGTCAAATTTTGGCACCCTGTAGCCTCCTCCATTTATCCTAGTTGTCATGGGTTTGCTCTGGGCCAATTTCCTCTCACCTCCCACACAATTGCTATAAGTTGAGAGAGGGTTTATGCAGACAAAAGAGAATCTGGGGAGAATAATATTACGATTTATTACTAGCAAGATAAAAACTAAAGAACTATATCTACAACAATTCTAACTAGGCAAAAGTACTATGTATTTAATAAAATACCCCTCCCCCTTTTATCAGTTCAGGAGGAAAAGCAGTTTCTGTTCCATTTCCGGAGCTACAGGTCTTTTAAATAATTTTGCAGCACTCGAAAGTTCTTCTTTTGTTATCCCTAGGAAGACAACTCTGATTCGTCACAGCTGGAACTGTTTCTCTTTCTTTCTCTCTTCTATATCAGCCTCAGGGCTGGGCCTACCTCCCTCCTGGGCTAATAAGACCAGAGGCTGAGGGTTTACCCAGGCCCTGTGGAGCTCTCCATGGACTGCAAGGGGACAGTTATTTACCATGGATGTTCACCACAGGATCACATGGGATAATGGCTTTTGAGTCCACCCCTGTTTCCTGTGGGGTCCCATCTCACGAGAGACAATCCTTGATGGACCACTCTAGTGTGAGTCTGCCTTTGGACAACAGGTCCTCCATTCTCTGCTGTCCCTCAGGGTCACAGATTCAGCTGCACCAGCGTGGATCCCTCACTGAGATCACAACATCCTACCCGTACCATCTCTCTCCAGCATAGGTCTCACCCTCTTTGTGGGCCACAGGTCTCCAGCAGAACTCTGTTACATTTTAAGCTTCCCACGGAATTACATCTTTTTCATGCACTCTGCTTCAGCGTGGGCTCCTTAATGAGCTGCAGAGGGTCTCCACTCTTCAACAGTTTTCCACAGACCGCAGGGACTTTTAGTTTTCAGTCTCTTTCCTGCTGAAGGGAGAGAGAGGGAGGAAGAGGAGTTCCCCCCTTTGCGGCTTCTCTCTTCTCTCCTGGAGCTGCCAGCTTTGACCTTGGAGGTCCATTACCTCTGCCTGGAATTTCTTCTGCAGTATGTCTTGTCCAGGTAGTCTTTCTTTAATTATTTTTTTTCCTCTACTCTGTTACAGGAGAGAAGGGGGGCTTCAGTGCCACACCTGCCCCCAGCCCAGGGCCGGGGGAGGAGGGGGGCCCTGGCCCATCTGGGGCCTGCCACCTCTCCTACATGGCTACTAATTTCATCTGTGCAACAACATTCTCTTCTGTTTTCTTAAATATGTAATTGGCAGAGGCGTTACTAAAACTTTTGATTGGCTTTTCTCTGGAAATCCACCTGGAAAAAACTACTTTCAGCCCCAGGGGGCGCCAGTCAGTAAACCCATGACACTAGTTAAAATGAAACCGAAATTTCACTGAGTACCTATCCTGCAACAGGCAAAAGGTAAAATGGACATAAAAGGTTAGGTTAGAAAGTCAGTGATATAGAAATAAACAGCAAAAATAATCAGGTCTCTCTGTAGACTAAAGTAAATTTACAAGAAAAAGAGACATATGTAGACATTGTGATAGATCTGGCGTTCCCTAAGAGGTACCAGCTAGTGGTATTGAAGTCATTTTCTTCTATTTAGAACAGATTTTGTCTTAGAATCTCACAAACTGTGGCAATAACTTCTGGACACTGCACGACTTATTTTTAAAAGGAGCCTCATCCACTCAGGAAAGTAAGGCCAAGCTTGGCAATTTGCTGATGGCTTTCTGCTCTGTGTACAGCTGGCTGAGTGTGCACAGATGGGATCCATCTCCATACAGTTTTACTGCTGTAGCTGGGGCAGGATGCCAGACTGCTGTAGCTTTGGCCAGTAACAAAGAATATCCCCTCTCTCCCTACTATTTCAAGATAAGCACAAGAGGTTTTTTATTCTATCAGACAGATATGGCTCTGATTAGAAATCTGAAGTTATAAAAATAGTGACGAAGAACATCCATTGTACGCTGCCACTGCGCTTGGAGTACAAGCAGAAAATTGCTACAGCAGTAATGTTGAGACTCAGAGTAATCCATGTATGCACAGTTTTTAGAAAAAAATTCTAACAAGCTTTATCAGCAGTAGCATAAAGAAAGAATCAAGAGCATGGGATAGAGGGAGGGCTATCAGGGGAAATAGGACCTCAGGGCAGAGAGGAAAGACTGTAGTGTCACAGGAAAGAGGTTTCTGGGAGAGAGAGCTCCTCAAGTAGACTTCTTTTCCTATTACCCATATTCTAATCTACACAGTAAGAGATGATCACAGATATATGTTGAATTTATTTCATTCTTGTTCAAAGAAAACCTGCAGCTTATACACCTGAAAATGTGGTGCTGTAGGAAAAGGATTACCTTTAAAAGATTTATGTTTAATTCTGCTGTGTGCAATGACTACAATCAAGACAGACTTCAAACAATAGATCTCCCACCAATCCTATTTTAGCAGAAACTTTGACATGTTTAGGGAATATCTGCTATGCATGACCAAGTAAATCATGGCTGTGATTAGTTACACCTCCTCTCTGAATGCAGTGCTGGTACTCCTTTAAAAAATGTGGCACATTTTTAAAATTTACATTGGCTTGCATAGATGAGAATTTATGATAAAAGCATTTTAGCTATGTGAACTAGCTTCTGATGAAAATGAATTATTATTATTATTATAATAAATGAAGAGCATTAGAAAATTATGCACATTCGATTTGCAATTTTAAAAAAAGTAAAAAGTATTTTATGGAAGTTATAGAAATTGTATCTGTCTTTGTTCTAATGATTTTTTTGCCTTATTTTATTTGAAAACAATTATGTGCAGTAATGCAAATACACTCCTGATCTCCTGGCATCCAAGTAGCAGCCCTACTGTACACCAGTTCATTTTTGCATGTTGCAATGATTCTGCTGTACCGGGACATACATTTGTCTAAGTCATACCTGTTAACAAGGCATTTCTGTTTCTGTGATTAATATTTTAAGTTGCTAGCATAAAGAAATCACACAGATTTTTGCAAGCCACTTCTTTAAAAGCTATTGGTGGTCTGTTTGATCATGAGATGGTCACTCTTCTCTTATTATGTTTTCTATAATAGCTTTCTTTGTCCCTGCTTCTGGATTTTATTAACACATTTGATTTTTATGAATTTTTGTGCTGAAATAGAGAGTCATATCTTACGTTACTAAGTATGATTGCATTAGAAGAAAAGCATGAATCCCTGGTATAGAAGTCCTCTATTCTGAATAGAAGAAAATTTTATCACAGCGGGTGAATGAAAAGCATGATTCACATGAGAAGACAAAGATTTCTGAAATGCCATGTTAAGGGCATCAGTTTCACAAGAAACTTACTCCACAGGATAAGGTATTAATCAGTACTTGGTTGGTAACATCATTTAGTGCTTCAGCCCTCCATGGAAAGTAATTGCAGTCCTCAGTGTAATAAACAGGCTATAAGATTTAAGAAGCTGAATTCCAAAAAGCAGTTCATGAAAAATTAATTTCCTTCATTTTTAATTTTCATGTTCTAGGAAATTTGCTGACATGAGAACTTTTTCTGTTTCTCCTTTTCTCTGTCTGCCCTTTTCCTCCCCACTCTGACTTTTTTTGGTTAAGATTTTAGTCAGGGCTGACAGGTCGCAGGAAAAAAAAAAACAGAGAGCTAACCCTTTGCTTCCTTAGCTCACACTTAAAGTCACAATCTAAGAACTGATGTATAAGGGAGCAACAAAATTTTGTCAGTGACTTCAGGCCTGAGAATAGATATCATTGAAGAATTCCTTGATGCCAGTTGTACTGCCAGACAGGATTATTACATCCTAAAAGAGAGGCATAAAATGCAATTAGATGCTCAGTCCGTTGGAAGGCAGTGAAAGTTGGTTGCCTATCTGAATAGTCTTTCTTTGAAAATTGCCCTCAAGCTCTCCAGGAGACAGATGTTGTGTTGATTTGTGTCTGTAAAATGAGCCACAATACAGCAGAACAGTAAGTGGCCAAGCAGACTGTGCAGAAAGATGTGGAAACCAGAGATACCTGCTGTTTGTTAGGGAAAAAAAAAAAAAAAAAAAAAAAAAAAAAAAAAAAAAAAAAAAAAAAAAAAAAAAAAAAAAAAAAAAAAAAAAAAAAAAAAAAAAAAAAAAAAAAAAAAAAAAAAAAAAAAAAAAAAAAAAAAAAAAAAAAAAAAAAAAAAAAAAAAGAAAAAAAAAAGAAAGAAAAAGCAAGTTATATGTAAGCTATTTCAAAGGAATGCAAAAAAACCTAACAACAAAAAAAGTCAGCTGCTGCATTTCTGTTGGAAGATATCAGTAATGAAACAGTGAGGCAATGGTTGTGCAGAGCCCTAGATACCTAGGTACACCCAGGAGTGGCTGCTTTTTAAAATAGCACATTTAAGACTGGAAAGGTGTGGTGTGTTATCTTGGCAGATCACCAGGTGCCCACCAAACTGCTCTACCACTTCTCTTCTTAGCAGGATGGGGTCTGGGGAAGACAATAAGATGAAAGAAATCCCTATGTGTCAAGATAAAGGCAGTTTAATACAGCAAAGGCAAAGTCACATGTGGAAACGGAAAAAAAAAAAAGATTTATTTTCTACTTCCCATCAGCAGGTGATGCCCTGTCACTTCCTGGGAAGCAAGGCTTCAATATGCATAGCATTGAAAACAAGTGTCGTAATAATGAAAGCCCCTTCCTCCTACTCTTTTCTTTCAGCTTTTAGTGCTGAGCAGACATGATATGATCTGGAATATCGCTTTGGTCAGTTTGGGCTTGCCATCCTGGCTATGTTCCTTCCCAAGGTCTTGTCTATCCCCAGTCTACTGGTGAGGGAAGAATGTTGGAGAGACAGCACTGATGCTGTACCAGCATTGCACAGCAATGAATGTACTTGAAGTAAGGAATGGTTTGTTCATATGGCATACTACAAAGATTAAAAACCATTGCATTTTGCTATTTAAACTTTTAAAATATTTTCCTTTTCTGTTGATTTTCACATATTTGGGAATGTCCATGAGATTTCTTTTGTGGGTTATTTTGGTTGTTGATTTTTCCCTCATATGAGCAAGTGACATTTGTCTGCTCTTAGGAGAGAATATCAGGAATATATTCTGTTGAAAGAAGTGGTTCATTTACATTCTCAGTGAAGTTTTATAAATGCCTGAGGGAGACAATTGTGAATTAGGCACACCGATAGGGTTTGGTTTGCACACATGCAACTAGCCTTGCTTCATGCAACATGCACATACTTTTTTGTCAAATAGATTATATCCTCTTGGAAATTGCCTGTTTCTTCTGGTCCCCTGACTATTCTCACATCTTGAAATTTTGCTTTTTATTACCATCACCAAGACTATCCTACTCAGAAATCCCACTGTCTTAATTCACCTACAATGCCAGTAACTATTCTGTTGTCCTAAATGCTCAATTCTCATGGCCTGTGACGGACTAAAAAGTGAGCGGTTTTGATACAATCATAATTCAATGAAACTGCTAGTAAAGGCTCATGCTAATACATCTAGAATGGTGTTAGGTGGAGCATCAGCTAAGGCCACATCCAGACAATTTCTGCAGAATTGATTGTGCTGATTAGAGATATTATTTACCCCAACTGAGTTGTTAATATTGGTTGCATCCCCTCTGTAGTTTTTACGTCTTCTTTCAAAGAAAGTCTAGAGGATCAGATATTTAATATTTGATGGTTTTCAGTAATTTATGTTACACAGCCTGGCTTTGCTCTTGTGTAGATGAAGAGCTCTCATCCGTCTGATTGCCAGCAGCAAGGGCATAGGAGACAGTATCTTATGCAGTAGACATAAGTGATGGTATCTCAATAGCTCTTTTTCTGTAACAGTTGTACATATCTTACTCACAAGGGTTCATGTTTCTCTGATCCAAACTTCAGCCCACATAAAATGAAATAAGAGATTTCCACCTTTCTCTGAAAATGTCACTGCTGTTGTTTCTAGGATTTTTCTTCAACTTTCATTAATGTTTGCTGTCTATGTGTGGTAATGCAAAAACAAGCACATATTCAAGTGGTGCTTGTGTACTTTTAGGTCCTATAGATTCTTCTGCACATACAAATCCATGACAAATATGTTTAAGTCTCAAAAAGTTTACCCAGGTGTCTTACTGCACCTGGATTGACAGGACATTAACTTTTCTGATAACATTATTATTCAGCATGTATCTGAAGCTGACAGCATTGTCAGCAGTGTATAACATGCATTTACTGATAAATCACCACACTGATGGAGTCCATAACACAGCTGGAGTTATATGTCACACTATTTGATTACACATTTACAGTGGGACTTTATAGCTCTGTTTATATGGCAGAAAATCATATTTACTCTTTGTATTCTTAGATGAAGCATTCAGCTTCTCTACCTATTGGTCCACTGAACTGCAAACTGGAATTATTCTCAAAGTACCTCACAAAACAGAGATATTCCTCAGGCACCACTGCATTTATAAGGCAAGATTTTACTTTATTATTGGCAGTGAATTGTGTAACTCCTGAATAAATACAGTGGAAGGTGTTTTTATTTATTTAGTCGGTTTTCTGTGTGTTTTGCTGTTGACATGAGACTACACTGAGACTTTTCTAACTTTACCTTACATCTACTTCTGGATAGGAAAGCTTATGAAGATTTTCTCTGGCTATGGTGATTATACAGACTCATGTCTATTACACAGGCTTATGTGAAAGAATTCTGACAGAAAGTACTGACACAAAATTTCTGTTCTCACTCCACAGCCATGTAGAGGCACCTAAAAGTGTTTAGCTTTCTTAAGTATTCAATTTTAGGAACAGATAATTCCCACATTAATCACTGGGTGCTAGGAATATGCATAGTTTAGTTTTTGCTGTGTTTGAAAGATGAATGAATCTATGATAGAGAAAAAGAAGAAAGACTTAGCTGAAGTTGTTTTTCAAGTCTCCAGTTAAATGCCGTTGGACATTGTCATCTGTAGATGTACACCTGGGAGGAGTAAAAGGCTTGACACCATTCCTCCATGCAACTGCACCACTGTGAGTTCAAAAATCAGCCTTACAACCTTTTCTTAGCATAGCAATGTAAATGCTCTTTGTTAGGCTAGCAAAAATCACATATTCAACTTCAAAAGTGTTTGACTGTGTTATAATTTATTTAATCATCAAAAAGAATATATTGCTCCTGTTATCACACAACAAGAATGGTGTAAGATGAAATCTGGGAGAAGATATTTCCTGCTGTGGAAAAGGAACATGCTGTAGAGCCTTCTGCTGTTCATCTGTTTAACCATGGTGGTGGCTTGCCAAAGGCAAACTCTGAGGGGTGGGTTTTGGTGGCTCAAGACATGTTGCATGGCACAGAGAAAGACAGACATTGTGTGACAGTGATGCTCTAACAGGAACACCATGAGACTAATGAAGTTACATGAATTAAGCATCCAATATCCTAGGAAAAACAAGGAACTATGGGAAAATGAAAAAGGGATGGAAAACCCCGCATTTTATTCCTTGGTGTGTATTAACACATAAAAGACACAGTTAACATTATTACAAGAGCTTGGAAATGGAAGAGTTGAATATGGCAGCACGTTTTACCCATGTTCCCTAAGTTGTATATTTCATGGAGGAGAATAATTTGTATTGAAAACTTTCCCAGCTAACTACTGTTTCAGAAAAGGTAGAAGAGCATTTGAGCATGTTTATGTATGTTTGTAAAAATACTTACTCTGATAAATAATCCTATTTTAGATAATTTCAAAGAGAAAAAAGTCAGTCCCAAAATAATATTGCATGCTATCTTAGAATCACAGAATATTCTGAGTTGGAAGGGACCCACAAGAATCACTGAGTCCGGGTCATAATTGAGTGTCCTATATGCGAATGTCACACCATTTTAGCTTGTGGCTTAAAATAAACTTAATATTTTAAACCAAACTATTGATTTGAAAAGAAAAGTAAAACTTGTAAACATTATTTTAGAATTTTCTCATTTTAATTATTTGGCCCCTCTTTTTCATTAAAGTCTCCATAATGAAAGAAATTAATACATAAATAATTAATACACAAAAATTAAGAGCTACTTTGGTCACAATTTGTTGTTAAACATAGTATACTTGCAGACCACTCACAGCACAGGGGCAGAGGTCAATTGTGTAAACAATTGTGTAGTACAATGTAAACCAAAAATAAATATAATAGACCCCATTTCAGACTATAATTAACACTACATTTCCTACTTATCGATCATCAGTACTTAAAAGAATGATAAATTAAATCCTGAATTTGCAAATTCATTTTTCTATCCTTGCATATCTGAGTGATTGCAGTGAACAGATGTACGTGTAGAGGACAAATGCAGTAACTTTTTGGGCTGTCTAAAATGCACATTTTCATTGAAGTTTTGGAAGTGTATAGTTAATGTAAATATTGTCCTGCTTAATATTCCTTTGCAGTTTTCATCATCAGAGTCTTTAAAACTTGGAAAATGTTTACTTGGAAGCAGTTGCAAGAATTTGTATTCTTACTCCATGTTTCTTGTAGTTAGCCTGTATTTGCATTTTATATGAAATGTTTCATGTCTGCCTCACATAGCTGTTTGATAAAACCTATCAAATTTTGTTTATAAAGACTGAAAATTGTCCTCTCTTAGATTTTAGCTATCAAGCACAGTTTTCTATTGTGTCTATTTCCCAATACCTTCAGAATTTACCAACAACACAGACCTTCAAACCTTTCAAAATGTATTCATTTCCCCAAAAAAGATACTTTCCCACAGTGTCTTAACTGATTTCATCAAAGTGTCTCTGATGAGTTACTTCTTCTGAATGAATGTCATGGTGGAGAGGACCTCAATGGACAGCTCAGTCGCTTCATTGAATCCATTTTTATTGCCATATGAAATGTCAACTAATTTCAAGACTTTGGTTTGCAATCACTGATCATCCATGTCAGAAAGCCTTAATTTAGCTTTTATTTTAGCTATTTTACTTAAAACTAGCCCTGCCAGGTTCCTCTCATTACCAGGAAGAGACATCTGCACAAGTGCTTCAGTTGCTTTCCTTCAACAGTTTCAGAATTGAGGCACAGAGGTCCAATTAAACCCTGTCACCACCATAACACAAGAGTAACCAGAGTTTGCAGTTTAGGCTATGTATTTCTGAATTCAATGAACTTCGGTCATGTGTATGCAAGGCATTTCAAAATGTGTATGCAAGGCTTTCCAAAAATAGTCTTTATAATATTGAAGGTTTCAGGAAATGTTGTGTTTAAAAGGTTCAGCTACTCGACCTATGTAAAAAAAGTGGAGAAACATGCTCTCTTCACGTCGAGGAGACTACTCCTTGATCTTTACCATGACATTACCACTTGAATGGTGGTAGTACCATAAATGAGGCACTAAACATGCTTTATTGCTTGGAGTCAGTATGTTCCCATTGTATCTGAGAACCACTGTGCTATATTGAGGATCAAGCACACTGTAAGTGCGATTAATGTCTTGCCTTCCAACAAATAAAAAATCTCTTTTCACAAGTGCTCTCTAGATTCATGTGACTCAAGAGGCACCTGTTCTTTTTTCTGATGTAATCCGTATTGGCTAGAACACATTGGTTTAAAACCTTTCTGACCAGTTGTACCTTAAACTGCAACAAATGAGGGAGGAGCATATAATTACATACATTAAGTGTGAAAATATGTTTTAGAAATTCATAGAAACATAGAATAGTTCAGGTTGGAAGGGATCAAAAAGACCACCTAGTTCCAACACTCCTGCCATGGGCAGAGACACCTTTCACTAGACTGAGTTGCTCAGAGCTCCATCCAGCCTGGCCTCAAGCACCTCCAGGGATGCTGCATCTCAGCTTCTCTGGACAATCTGCTCCAGTACCTCACCACCCTCACAGCAAAGAACTTCTTCCTAATATCCAATCTAAAGCTACTGTCTTATAGTTTGAATCAATTCCAACTTTTCCTCTAACTATGTTCTCTTGTAATATTTTACTCCCACCTAAGTATTCTGACTGATGAATACGTCTATACCTGAAAGATAGCTGAATCTTATGGATATTTCCTTTATCTTTTTGTCTTTTATTCACAAAAAGAGAAAAGATTGACTGCATTTCTGAGGACTATGATCTCACTTAAAATTAATCATTACAGTTCTATTGCTTTCAACTTTGCTTTGTAGTTTACACTACGTAAGAGCAGGGTACACATTAAAAACCAAACAAAACAGCTTCAGAGCAACACAGAAAGCACTTGAGAAAATGAGCCATAAGAGACAGATACTAATCTGTCAGTAAAACAGTTGTATTTTATGAGAAGAACTGGTGTGTTTTCCATTTCATTAGAAAGATCAGTGTTCCAAATTTTTCTGTGTTCCTCATCACAGAAATTGTGAGGTCTTGTTTTGTTTTGTTTTTTTTGTTTCATTTTGTGTTTTGGAGGTTTTTGTTTGGTTTTTTTTGTTTGGGTTTTTTTTTTGTTGTTTTGGGGAGTTTGTTTGTTTTTTTGGGTTTCTGTTTGTGAAGGTTTTATTTCTGTTGTTTTCTTTTTAAAAAGGACAAATTCTACCTTTCTCTAAATAAACAAATAGATGGCAGAAAGACTTGTGGGCATCATTCTATAAAAAGGAAGACAGGATGAGAGGAAAATAAAAAAAAAAACCTACCTTCCTTTTAACAGAGCAGATTTCCTTTACAACAAATCAAATTCAGATCCAGTTATTTTTCTGCATAACAACACTCAGCTCTTTCATTTCAGACACATATTAGAATTTCAGCTACGATCAAACATGCTCTTGGATCACCTGCTTAATTTTCATTATCAAAAACTGGACCAAGGACTCTCATGTCTGGCTCATACCTCAGAGGTACAGACTAAATAATAAAAACTCCTAGGGCCAAAACAAATTCTGTTTTGAGGGTCAACAGGTTTTCTTCCCATATGTGGTCTCAATTACCATAAGTCAAACAGGGGGTTGAAACTGAATCCTACAAAGGAAAATTTCCTGCTGTGAGGATAGACACTACACTGCTGTTCTTTGCTAGAGTGAGAGTAATCCATGACCACAACACATATTTGATGGCAGTCAGTACTCTTAATAATCAAACAACTCTGAATAATAGCAGCTAAAAAGCCAAGGAGACCACGATACTTGACTGCATGCTGTGGGTCATGACATGAGAAGATCAAATACGTATTTAGATAAACTGGGTCCAAATGACTAACTGTTGAGTTGTCTGGAGACCTTCAGCTGTGATGACCAAATCACAGAGTGGCTTTGTTACTTTGGCACTATGAAATTCCTTATTCATTGTGTCCTCCTGATTTCCATATGAAATACAATTAATTTAAGTAAAAGGATATTACCTCTTTTCTTGTTACTGGTTTACAAATGCCCTAGCCTCTGACAATCAGTATATTACTTTGCCACTGGTAATAAGAGAGAGTCTACAGGACAATTTTGGAATATATCTATATCTTTAAAACCAAATATCCTTAATTGTGGTAACTCTGGGCCTGAGCAATTGTACTGAGAATTTCTGGAGGTCTACTTTGGCTGCCACATTCTCTCCAGCTTACAGATTTTACGGTCCACAGTGGGTAGAGTCACTAGCATTGAGAACAAAATGAAAAGTGCATGTAGATTTATGAATTGTGAAAGTGATGTGGAAATCCACAAATCATAGGTACATAAACAATCTTTTCTCTGTTTAGAAGGTCATATAAATAGACTTTTTCCATTTGCTAGGCTCTGAAACCTACTTGTCTTTGCAGCTGCAAATTATTGCATCCTCAAAAAGCCTCCTGAAAATAAGTTCATAGCTGTTCAGTTTCCTGTTTCATCTTTACTTCTTTTTCTACCACTCTATCAATCTTTGTCTATATGCCATTTTAGAATAAAAGTGTTGGGTAACTTCGTTCTCTGAAGACACTTATTTTATTACATACAGAATTAGATTAAAAAAAAGTTTTAGGATAGCTCCAAGAAATTTTTAATTATTTCCCTTTAATAACAGGCATTTTTCATTCCATTAAATCACAGGTGCACACTTAATTAATAGCTATTCTATACTGAATTTTACCAGTCAGTTATCCCATTCCTGAAAACATGATGCAAATATATCATGAGAAGTTACAGAAGAAGATAATTTTTTTATTATTAAGATCAATAGTGGTAAAGATTTTATACTGACTATGACTCCAAAGATCTCAAATACTACTGAAGGGACATTTTGTCTGTGAAACCACAGGCATGGCAAAAGCATGTTTCTCGTTCACTAACTGGTTATCTTGTTGTCTTTGGGGACTGGGATGATCTGAAGATCTGTGTTTTTGTTACTTGCACTGATTAGTTCACTGTTAAGAGGGACCAAAGGAAAACATTTAAATGAGGCATTATGAAGCCATATACCTTCTGAGAACATCACACGTTCATGGGCCCACCACTGTGTGATGGTTCCATAAGTGGGCTACTCTCTGTAACTCATGGAGAGCAGGTCTAGAGGATCACACTCTGGGGCTGACATTTCCTCATTCCATATGGACATAGATACACACAGACAAACTGTTCAATGATTTAGTTCTGTTTAAGAAGTTGGACTTGTATTATAAAATGAATTGAATACTCTTAAATCATCCAGTAACTTACCAACTCAATGAACTCTATGTAAGTAGTAGTAGTATCTAAATACTCTGAGAATGAGAAAATGGCAAGTGATTTTACTTAATTGTTCTTTACTATAACTTTCACCCTATGACATTAAACATAAGCTCTTTTTGAAAATAGTCATTAACCTTTCACATTATGTATAACTAGCTTTATCACTCCGGAAAAAAAATTCCACTTTGAGTTCTGAGAAGAAGATCCACTGGGAGACACACAAATGGTAAACCACACCGAAGGACACAAAAAGGCCCATAAAACATCAGTAGGGTTATAAAGGTCTATGGATTTTAATTGCTGTGTGCCATTGGGCCTTTACAAAGCAATCAAGCAGGCAATCTCCGAAGGCAGCCCTGCCATAATACATTTAACAATAGAGTTCTCACCCCATCAGCAGACTAGGGTTTATGAAGGTCCCAATAGCAATTAATGACCTTGTACATTGAGAGAAAAAGACAAAATTACTTAAATTAACTACCTTTTTTGGATACATATTTGAAGTGTCAGAAAGTGTAATTTTAATACAAGGAGTACAAAAGTTTTGAATGATGATAGACAAAAAAAATTCTTATAAATCTGATATTTCTGTCATGTAGATTTTTAAAGGTACAGAAATGCATCTTTCTCCTGCTATACAAGAAATGTTCTGAAAATTACAGTGTGATGCTAGTGCATGGAGGATTTTGCTTTGGGGGGCAGGTTATAATATTTTAACTACACAAGTTCATTTTTCTGAAGAAGCTGGAAAATTCTATATTTCTGATTTGAGGTTGAATTCAAATTGTAAATGTACAATAGTATAAATAAAGAGTTACAATGATAATATGGTTGATTTTGAGAATAATAAGTTGATTTGGGTTTTTTTGTACACATTTGCCTTCCTGTTACCTATGTTTGCAACACAAATTGAGTCATAAAAGATTACAAATTCAGTGATGGTGAAGAACATGCAAAAGAGAAATCAATGCAGGATATAGCCACTACCATCAGTGACTAAGCTAATCCCATAAAATAAAGGTGGATTTGAAGATGGAGAAAAGCAAAGGAAAGACAGAATATATGTATTAACATTTTGACACAGATTCATTAAGTGAGCATCTAAGAGTTTTTAAGAGTTTTAAAGAGTTTTTTACACTGTATTTAGCTCAGTTGGTTAGAGCATGGTGCTCATAACACCAAGGTTATGGGTTCAAACTCCACACAGGACATTTATTTAAGAGTTGGACTTAATGACCTTTGTAGGTCACATCCAACTTGGAATGTTCTGTGATTCTTTATCAGAGGAAAATGTAATGACAGTTTTCTTTTGATAGGAGGTGAGTATTCTTTTGTACTTGAGTTGTTAGATGACCTCTCTGGTTAGAGAAGCAAGTATTTAATTATTTTTGTAATTTTATTTTTTTTTTATATGACAAATAATCCAGACATATATAGCTAACTAAATAATCTACTCCACTTCTCTAATTTTCTTCTTCATTTTAAAGAATTTACTGTTCTTTATAATAAAGCCCCAGGACATAATACATATAACAATGGCTAAAAATTAGTAATTTTCTGGACTTTATATTTACAAGCCAATTTAATCCTTGTCTCTTGAACTTAGTTTGATCAATTTTGAATACAGAAAAAATCATTATACTATTATGGAACTACTGTATTTTTACTTCTAGAGGCAGGTGATCCTCTAAATAACAACAGTGGTAATTGGTAAATAATTTGAATTATGCCCCAAAATGCAAGTAAAATATTTCACTGTCCAGTCAAAGAAAGTACTTACAGAAATGTCATATCTGTGCTTAGACGACAAAAAGAATTGTTCTTGCAGAGAGTTAATATGCATGGTATCCCACTTGCAGTATTCCAGTCATTCCATGCATGCTGCCACTTTTTCTGTTCCTTTTGGAAAGCACTGATCTTTCTGTCCCTGTATCTGTCTGCTTATAAGCAGTTGCAAATACAGCTGAACAGTTAGAACACTAAAAATAGATAGGAAAAAAATCTGATGTCTAAATAGTCTGTTCCTTCTCAATGCGGTCATTCTTTTTACTAGTATATATAGTTTTCATTAATATACAACTGTAGCAAGAGAAACAGATCTAACTGGGGAATATTGGGAACATAATGTTTTGCTGATAGTATTTTTTTAAATTTTATTTGCATTAGTCTTTCCCCACAGAAGAACAATCTCGCTCCATTACTGAATGCTTTACACTCTAAATTGAAAAAGCAAATTGTATCACAGTCTTCAAGAGCTGTAGCTAGTAGGAGAGGTGTGTCTCACAATAGAGTGAGTGGGGCTAGTGATAAACTTCTTCATTTAAAATCTGTTCAAGAATGTAGGGAAAATATATCTGTCCCTTCCTCAAACATACATTCAGTTATAATAAAAACAAGTAGTATATATGCTTGTAGAGTAAGATAGGTATGCTTTGGGGTTCCAAAATGAAAGGGAGAAAGGAGGGAAGGGAA